>NC_051445.1:28401265-28435300 GCF_001649575.2 Kryptolebias marmoratus
TTCCAAGAGAATAACATCACTCTTTTGGACCATCCTGCATGTTCCCCGGATCTAAACCCAATTGAGAACATTTGGGGATGGACGGCAAGGGAAGTTTACAAAAATGGACATCAGTTCCAGACAATGGATGCCCTTCGTGAAGCCATCTTCAACACTTGGAGCAACGTTCCCACTAGCCTCCTGGAAACACTGGCATCAAGCATGCCTAAACGATTGTTTGAAGTCATCAACAAGAATGGTGGAGCTACTCATTACTGAGTCCTTTTTTTTGACACTTTGATTTCTGTTTTGGGGGGTTTTCAGGTTTTTTTGAGTCATGGTCTTAAACTTTTGATCAGCTGTCCATTGTCCATTTTGAATGGAGTGCGGTGTGCGCGGTCCGTGCAAAGTTACAAAAATTGGGAGATGCGCATACACGATCATGCGCCTCATATATGCCAAAAGTTCAAAAATGGACCGTTCATTGACAGTGCGTCTTATAATCCAGTGCACCCTACAGTGTGGAAAATATGGTATGTAAGAAAAAAAATCTCTTGAACGACTGGATGGACTTTCAAAAACTATTAGGATGTACAACTGATTAACCTTTGGAGTCAATCCAATTTTAAATGGCTACCACAGCTAAACAACATTTTGCCAACACAAAAATGGATATAACTCAGTCAGTGTAATAGAAATTAAAATTGAATGTGGTAGTAGCTGAGAGTCATTTACAACATATACTCAGAATGTGACAGCTAGGAATAATCGCATGAGATCACAAAATGTTACTTTCAAGGTTAAACACAAACATCTACAACTTTCATCCTTTTCAGCATAAGATGAGCTTAGTCTAAATTTCTGGCTTAAAAGGTGGTTGGTGATATGCATTTCTTGAAGAAATTCTAGACCTTTAACATGTTTATGCACAATTACTTTAGCATGGAGCAATTACAGATTCACTTCAACCCTAAATATGTATCTGCCTTTATTCCTTCCAGCAGTCAGCACAGCAGTAATCATTTGTTTGTTGGGTTGCTATTACTGCCATGGAAATGATTTGTTCACTTTTGATGACTTAAATTGATTACCACCAACAGCTTAAGAAAACATCCGCCTCTTGGAACCATTCAGAGATGGGCCACACTTTTAGTATTGGTACCATAACTCCCACTTTTATCACTTGATGCTCGCTGGCCCACACAGCATTTTCACTAAATACAACCACTGAAAAAGCTTAGACTTTAATTTTCTAAATGTCACAAGCTGACAGATTTTATCATCAGTTTGGTCCTTTTACAACAGGAAAAGGTGCAGACAGCTTGTTCAGGGCCTCATTTCCATGAAACTAAACTTTTCCCTATTAGATCAACGATAAGAGGGTGTCTGAAGTCTGAAAGGGAACAGCTGTATCTTTATGGATGAGGCAGGTGTCAAGGTACAACTTTCAGTCAGATGAGCATCAATAACACTTTACTAAGAGTCACAAAGCAAAAGGAATGCTTTAGTTGAAGGTGACCTTGAGTCAGAGGGCTAAAACATTGTGCTGCTTTCATTTGTTTGAAAGGACCAGAGAGCGTGTCCTCTCTGCACTTATTTTATTGGACCTTCAATGGCAGGTGACATTGCTGCCTGGCATGCATACAAATGTGGCACCGAGCAGATGACAGTCCTGTGGGGAAATTGTTCATTATTCTTCCAATTCCTCTGTCTAAGCTGTGCTTAAGAACTCTCCTGCTCCATTTTCCTTCAGCTTCTCTCAATCTCATTCTCCAACTGGCTCTGGCCTTCTTTTAAAGGACAGCCAAGAATCCAGGTGATTTTATCTGGCCCCTTTTTTTAGCTGACCTTTGAAAAAAGTAGCTATTTTATTACCTCAGGGTTGTGCAACACATATCTTCATAACTACAGAAATATTTTAAGTCTGGCTATTCAGCAGCTACCTCAGCCAGTTGTATTTATTATAACCGTGACCCTTGAAACAAACAAACAAACAAACAAACAAACAAAAAGCAAATAAGGATAACTAGAAGGTGTTGGTATGTAGTTAAAACTGAAGAGTTCACCTGAAGTGTAAAGATATCAGAAACAGGATGTGATGCCATGTTCTAACTGGTGCTGCAGGAAAATTCTGTTCTTACTTTTGAAAGAGAAAGTTGTTCCTTCATGTTTCCTCAAACCAACTGAAGAGGAAAACCAATTTATCTGCATAAAACAAAGACAGATATATGTCTGCATTTTTATTGCAAAAAGCTTTACCTTTATTGGAGATAAAGTTATTTTACTCTGTAGATTTTTTCTGTTTGTGTTTTTGTAAAAAAAAACACATAACTCCACTAAACTAAATTTATTTACTGATGGGTGAATGAACCAGTGTTGCTAGGTCTCAAAAAAAAAGAAGTAAAATAACAGTGTTCTCTGAAATGATTTGGCATTATATGCTAAAGGAATAATTGATGTATATGAATTGAATGGTCTCTCCAGCCTTCATTTTGAAGCTGCAAGTGTGATGGTGGGTGGGTGGATCGCTTTAAGGAGCCAGCAACCAGGAAGTAGACTCGCAGAATACCAGCAACCAGGAAGAAAACTCGCAGATCACCACACTTTCTTTGGGCTTGTTTCCCTTGCAAAATCTGGCAACACTTGTTACCATCATCTCGCTGTACAATTACAAAGGCTGATACATAAGGTTTGTGACAAGATGAACTTCTAAATGTTTATTTACTGAAGTCTGTAGCAAATCATAAAAAAATATTATTAATGTATTGTTTTGCAGAATAGAGTTTAACCTGTTTGTTCAGCCCTTCACCTCAGTCCCAGTTTCGTATGTGGCCACTTTGGGGAAAAAAGTTGTGCAACACTGAGTTTGAGTGAAATTGATTTTTGTTGTTGTTGTTTTCCTTGTGACTTAGATTCCCTTTGTAAATCGTTGCTTCCTCACCAGCATCTTGTTCTGATTATCAAATCTTTACCTTTTCCTTTGAGTCCTTCAAGCAGCCTGCAATCTACAACAAGTCCTGACAAAATGATCTTAGTCTAAAACTATGGCATGACAGGAGGCAGGTCATTCCTTCAATAAATGGTAGGACATTTATTTGGTCTGTTTTGCAACATGAGTCTCACATGGTACTGAACCACCAATTGACAGGGTCTTCATTGTAAATAATCATCTAATGCAAAAGAAACTGTGGCATAAATGTTTTTGAAATAGAATATACATCAACTACCATGGGGCTTTTAAGATTTCAAGATCAAAGTTGTTCTAGAACAGCAATTTTCCACTTTAACCTAGCCCTGCTCTGATTAGCTGGACTCACCTGTGTGAACTTCCACCTGGCATTTCAAACTGCTAATGCGCTGTGGCAACTAGCCAATTCTGGCAACTCTAAAAAGTGTTGTTTTTTTAGTTTTGTTTTTCTGTCATTTTTGGTTACAATGTGGGTAAAGCAACAAAGAACCAAATCAGAAATAAACCAAAGTCCTGCTGATGAACTTGCAGCCAAGAAAAAAAAATCAGGGATCTGATTTGTGCTAATGTGTGTCAGATTATCACTCTGCCTATTTATATTTTCTTTCATCTGTATTTTCTTCTTATTTCAAAATTGAATGTTACAACTGTTTCATTTTATCTTATGTTTTATTTATTGAAAAGTGATTTTTTTTATAGTTGATTTGATGGATCGTGATAAAATGTATTACTAAGAAATAATAAATAAAAGAAAACTGCTGATACAGAGTTAGGTAGGAAATAAATGCTAACGAGGTTTCTTTATAGGTTTAATTTTTTTTTTCTATAATCAATTTATCGTGTTTGTTCTAAAATCTTGAGAATATGTCACTGGGAAAACTTAATATTTATTTCTACATAAATATTTTTACAAACTGCATCTGAAAGCCATGATCAGTTTATAAACTTTTTCAATGAATATTGACCAAGACTGGCCCTAAGCTAGGACCAAGTTTCTAATTTCGGCCCCCATGTGAAGCTGAGTTTGAAACCCTTGATGTAAGATACTGACTATTAATAACGTCTTCATAGAACACTACTTTAAAAATCTGAATTATTCTTTGAAGTTGAAACACAAGCTAATGCATAAGCATTGATAATAATAAAAATAACATTTTATTTGAGGGCACATTTCAAAAACCCAAGGTCACCTTAGAAAACTCACAAAAAACAACAATTAATAAAAACAAAATCAACAAAGATTTATATAAAATAAGTCATGATATGACAACACTTAAGACCGTGTTAAAGTGAATATGCCAGTTTAAACAGGTGTGTATTCAATTGTGATTTAAAAGACGGAAGAGACTATATTCCTAATGACAGGAGGGAGCAAGTTCCAGAGCAGAGGCGCACAACGACTGAAGGCTCTGTTCCCCATAGTGACAAGGCAGAAGGAACAATAAGATAATGAGCAAACAAGGATCTGAGTGAACGGGAAGCAGTGGAGATGTGAAGCAGATCACACAAATAAGGAGGGGCACTTGAACATGAGAGTTAAAAATTTGAAATTTATTCTGGCTTCTATGGGCAACCAGTGAAGCTGGTGCAGAACGGGGGTAATGTGTTCTCTGGATGGGGTACAAGTTATGACCCAAACTGCAGAGTTACGAAGGAATTTGAGTTTATGGAGAGATTTATTTCGTAAACCAAAAAAAAAGAGAGTTGCAATAATCCGGGAGGTGATAAGGCTATGGACAAGGGTGGCAGCAGCATGAGAAGTAAGGAAGGGACAGAGTCAGTTAATGTTGCTTAAATGAAAGTATGCAGACCAGGTTATATAATTAATATGAGATTGTAATGAGAACGTACTATCAAGTATGACACCCAGCCTGCTTACCTGAGGGGAAGGATGATCATGAGAGTTGTTAATATTGATGGATAAACTGTACATTAAACCACTCTTATTACTATTCCATAAAAAGTCCTATATTTTGAAATAAAATTAACAAATTATACACAATCAGAAATAGTGTATAATGACTTCTAGTAGTAGTATGTCACACAACATAGGCAAAATTTGCAAAAGCCTGTTAGTAAAAAACAATGGAGATCAATGTTTGGTGAAACAGGTTAGAAAACCAAGCCTGTGTTGGAGCTCTATAGCTCAGGCATGCTTAACAGGAGAAACATCCAAAGTTTAAAAAACCTTATTGCAGACTATGAAATCAAGTATAAAAAAGGTAAGAAACTATATCCTATGGTGCAGTTGGAAAGAATTTACTCCCAGTAGTTTTTAAAGATATGTTTACGTGCAATTCAAGAATAAATCGTGGAATATGGCGGCGCGTGCACACGCTGCGGCTACACTCTCTCCCGAGAATGCAGCATTTTCGTATGTTTTCGTGTGTTTTGTCCTGTAAATCGCAGTGTTTTTTTACGTCTCCGTCGTGCGCTCACGTCTTGAAGCGCACATACAGCCGTGAATCGCTGCTTGATGTTGGCAAAAGCTCACTTTTCGAGCTTAGCTCTGAACTTCGAGAGGGGCTGGGTGCCAGCGGCTTGCTCAGAACTCTGGCTCCATCATCACCGACCCCCTCCGCTGCGCCCACAACGGAAGCGCCATAAGCGGAGCGAGAGGCTGCAGAAGAGGGGTAAACGCGGAGGTATCAGAGCGAGGCTAGCTGCTAGCCCACACAAGCCAGCGATCCCCACCATGATACTGGCCAACGTACGCTCTCTGGACAACAAACTGGACGATATCCGTTTACTTCAGTCAACTCAGAAGACCGTGAGGGACTGTTGTGTTTATGTTTTTACGGAAACTTGGCTTAATAACAACATCCCAGACCACGCCGTTCAGCTCGAGCAGCGGACATGCTACCGAGCGGACCGAGTCCTCACTGAAGGTAAAACACGCGGCGGCGGACTTTGTGTTTACATTAGTGATGCTTGGTGTCGCAACGCTGTTGTGGTCTGCAAATACTGCTCACCGGTGGTGGAACTGATGACTATAAAGTGCAGACCGTTCTATCTACCGAGGGAGTTCTCAGCTGTGCTTGTAGCTGCTGTTTATATCCCTCCGAGCTCCGCTAACATCAGGAGCGAAGCTCTGAATGAACTGTATCAGAACATCAGTGAGCAGCAGACAGCACACCCGGACGCTTTTCTCATCCTGGCTGGGGATTTCAACCATGCAGAACCAAAGAGTGTGTTTTCTGGACTTTATAAACATATAGACTTTCCAACACGGGGAAATAACACACTGGACCAGGTCTTCACCACACGGAGAGGAGCTTACAAAGCCCGGCCCCTCCCCCACCTTGGAGCTTCTGACCATCTCACTGTCATGTTAATGCCAGCATTCAGACCACTGGTTAAAGTCAACAAACCAGTTCTGAAGCAGATACGAGTGTGGCCTGAGGGCTCATCAGAGGCACTCCAGGACTGTTTTAGCACCACAGACTGGAATGTGTTTAGAATGGCTGCTACTCAGAACAACTCCACTGACATTCAGGAGTACACAGAAACTGTCTCTGCTTATATCACAAAGTGCATTGACGATGTAACTGTCCTCAAGACCATCACCATCCGTGCTAATCAGAAGCCATGGCTGACAGGTGAGGTCCACAAGCTGCTGAAGGCTAGGAATGCTGCCTTCGCAGCTGGAGACCAGGCAGGTCTGAAGACAGCTAGGGCCAACCTGTCCAGAGGCATCAAAAAAGCTAAGAGGCAGCACTCCAAGAAAATAGCCCAACACTTCAAGGACAGCAGAGACTCTCGGAGCCTGTGGCAGGGAATTCAGTCCATTACAGACTACAAACCCTCTCCACAGACCTGTGACAGCACCCCCTCCCTGCTGAACGACCTGAACGGGTTCTTCGCTCGGTTTGAGGCACAGAATGGCACACCTGCACAAAAAGCCACCCCCCCTCCAGGAGACCAGGTGATCACACTGTCCCCGGACAAGGTGAGGAGAGCATTCAGCAAGATCAACGCTCGGAAGGCTCCTGGTCCAGACAACATACCTGGTCGCGTGCTGAAGGACTGCGCTGGCGAACTCGCAGTGGTGTACTCTGACATCTTCAACACCTCACTGAGCCAGGCTGTGGTCCCCACGTGCTTCAAAGCCACCACCATAATTCCTGTCCCCAAGAAGACGTCTCCCTCCTGCTTCAACGACTACCGCCCGGTTGCACTCACTTCCATCCTCATGAAGTGCTTCGAGCGACTAGTCATGCAACACATTAGGTCCTCCCTCCCCCCCTCCCTAGACCCTTACCAGTTTGCATATCGGTCAAACCGCTCGACTGATGATGCCGTCGCCACTGCTCTCCATTCAGCCCTCACACATCTGGACAAGAAAGACACCTACGTCAGAATGCTCTTCATCGACTTCAGTTCTGCATTCAACACAATCATCCCCCAACAACTCATCTGGAAACTGGACAGTCTGGGACTGAACACATCACTGTGCAACTGGCTGCTTGACTTCCTTACCGGAAGACCACAGGCAGTACGGGTTGGCAGTAACACATCCAGCATCATCACTCTGAACACGGGGGCCCCACAAGGATGTGTGCTGAGCCCCCTTCTGTTCACTCTACTAACCTACGACTGCTCTCCATCACACCCCTCCAACCTCTTCATCAAGTTTGCGGACGACACGACTGTGGTAGGCCTCATCAGCAACAACGATGAGTCACACTACAGGAGCGAGGTGAGCCGGCTGGTCTCCTGGTGCAAACACAACAATCTCTTGCTGAACACGGAGAAGACCAAGGAGATTGTTGTGGACTTCAGGAGAACTCAGACAAAACATGCTCCACTATCCATCAACGGTGCTGTTGTGGAAAGGGTGAGCAGCACCAAGTTCCTGGGTGTGCACATCTCTGAGGACCTCTCCTGGACCATCAACACAGCAGCAGTGGCCAAAAAGGCTCACCAACGGCTCTACTTCCTCCGCAAGCTGAGAAGAGCGAGAGCACCCACCCCCATCATGACCACCTTCTACAGGGGAGCCATCGAGAGCATCCTGACGAGCTGTTCCACGGTGTGGTACGGGGCCTGCACAGCATCCTGCCGCAGATCCCTCCAGCGGATCGTGAGGACAGCTGAGAAGATCACCGGCACCTCTCTCCCCTGCCTTCAGGACCTCTACAGCTCTCGCCTCAGAAGTAAAGCCCTCTGCTGGGTGGGAGATCTTGCCCACCCGCTACACTGCTTCTTCAACCTGCTGCCATCAGGGCGGAGACTGCGGAGCCTCAGTTCTAGGACCAGCAGACTGAGGGACAACTCCGTCCATCAGGCTGTGAGGATGCTGAACTCTCTGCCTGCTCCCCCACTTCGGCCCCCTCTCCCACTTCTGCCACCCCGCACACACTAACTCAGCTTCCTGACACCCCCCCTCTATCCCCCTTCAATACTGCTCTGGGACATTTATAACCATCAATACACAACTGTGATTTTTAAGAATAGTTTATGAACTCGGTCACTTTAACCAGCCACACTATACTGTATATTGCATTATATTTTGCACTACTGTTATGATCATCTCGTCCTGTTTATTCTGGTATTGTCACTTCCACTTAATCACCTCATCAGTACCCAACTGTGACTCTATATAGAACCGGTATGCACACCTACACTCTACTCAGTTTTCTCAGGTTTATACTTTATATTGCACTACTGTTTACACTGGCCTTGCACATCCATTATCCTACCTCTCATCATATTATTATTGTCTTCAGTCAGCGTCCCCTTGTCTCCTGTTTGTCACTATTGAGCATGTTGTATCAGAGGTCCTGCAGCTGTTTCTTTCGTATTTCTATATAACTAGTTGTATTAGTCTATTTTGTTAATGTTGTTGCTGCAATTTGGGTAGGAGTGTAACATAATTTCAATTTCTATGTATGTCCTGTACATATGCAGAATTGACAATAAAATCAATAAAGAAAAAGATAAAGATAAATGTAGGGGATGGAGATGGGCAGTGGAACGCCAAATAGTCAGAGGTCTGCACTAAGACAGCTTTTACAAAACATCTTCTAGACTGATATGTTTATTGTTTCAACCTAACCTTTACTTTTATCTGCATACTTTGCTCAACAAATCTGAGCTTAATTATGTACCAATACATCAAATTTGTCAGAGTTCTTGATTACATACTCTTCTTCTATGGTCGTAGCATTGTTACCTTCATTTCAGTCACTTCGGCCATAGGCAAACAGACGTGATGTTTGTTTACCTACCTTGACAGCTGTTCACAAATTTTGCTTACAGACTTAATTTTAGAACATATTCTCTACTAATATGGGGGAAAAAAAACTTTAGATTTTGTTTCTTTATGAATGTTTTTTAACATTCATGAGTACCTTAAAATGTATCATATAAAGTTGGACTGTACATGACTGACTATTTTACAGTTTTACACAATCACATTAAAATTTTGATAACTTTTTTCAGCTTTTTCTATGGAATGTTCAACTGTGAGGTGATGATGTCACACACTCTAACTTTATTGAAATGAATACAAATTTCAAAACATTTACAAACAAACCTCAGCTTACTCTCACAACTCTTTTTCTTTTGTTTACAAATTATAGTTTGAAAGGTAGTTATTTTGTCTTCTTTCATCCATTGTGTTCTCATTGGTGTGAGACTTTTAGATTTCTCTCAAATATCCCCAGAATGCAAAAAGTGCATATCCAAGCTTTTACTGATTCAGTTATATTTTAGCTCAAAATATAATTAGTGTAAAAAGTAAGGAAATGTGTGTTTGGTTGATTTTTCTTTTTCTTCTTCTTTTTTTTAATTAGCAGTTTAGTTTGCTATTGACTCTTGTTTACTGGACTGGATAATTGAAGTCTGAAGAAACAAGACATATTGGATCTTAACCAGTTTATTTAAATTTAATTTAACAAACAGGGTCCTCAGTGGCAAGTGGAGGAACCATACACATCCACAACAGTCTGGCACCTCATGCTGCTCACCAGCTTGGTCACACACTGCTGTAGATGGTATCCCATTCCTTAATCAGGGTTTGTTGCAAGTCAGTCAGTGTGTTTATCATGGTCACTCTGGAACCAACAGAATGCCCAGTCTGATTCTACAGGTGTTCAATGTGGTTGAGGTGAAGACTGCAGTCAGGCAGGCTATCCCATCCTCTCCCCTCCAAAATTCTGGAGGTATTCTCTGATAAACCCCGCTCTGTGGAGGCAAACGTCATCTTGGTGGATACAGTTTGGTCCCAGCATATGGAGATATGGGATTACCACTGTTTGTTAACATGTGCTGACAATCAAGGTACCAATCAGGCACCTGATTGTCAATACCTGGGGTACCAAGAGCTCAAAACAAGAGTCAATTTGTCAAGTTGTTTCGTGTTGACAGAATATTTGGCAAATTTTTCTTGAGGTTAACCCACACACTCAACTATTCTGCTCAAACCACAAATCTATTTTTCTAGCAATTGTGGCACCATGTAAAAGTAAATAACAGTAATTTCCAATGGAATAAGATTTATTGCCAAGAAGCATTGTTGCAATAAAAACAACTGACCAAACACAAATTTACTAACTTTATATGCTGTCTTCATTTCCTTCAAAACAGTAAACAGTCATTTTAACTTGTCTTAACTTCTACATAAAATAGTCCAAATAGAAATTCATATGGGTCACCATCAAAATCTTCTGCCACTCTCGATTCAAACATTTTTTAAATATGACTTACAGTTTTTTGCACAGAGATTATTTTGTGCATTTTTCAGTCTACATTTCTGTCTGCCTCTCATTAACTTGCCATTCAGGGAGTGAAAGATAAAATTATTACAAAGTTATGTTGGAATTTTGAGCACCAGCTACAGTTAAACCATTTTTGAACATTTTTTTTCTAACATTGTCTACAATAAAAAAAAATCTTTTAGAATTATTAATAGTTAATTTACCAATTATCAAATAGAACTGTGACATCCCACCAGCAGTGGAATACCACTGTCTCCCCTCAGGACTAGTGGACATGGCCTCCTGGGATTTGTAATGATTTTCCTGTTTTCAGCAGGATAAAACAGCCTGAGGACTTGGCCTCAGATAAGGAGGAGGAGTGATGATCTTTGGCCAATGAGTGAGCCATGCTGCGGCCATCATTCTGCATGCCAACAAATGCACTGCACGGAGTTGTCACTCCACTCAGGGATGTTTCCTGGAAGTCTCACTGTGGGAGTCTGAAGCTCAGTGTAGGGAATGTGCTGTGAAGCTCCTTAGCGGAAAATAGTTCTGTCCTGCACCCTGACATTTAAAAATGCCATTCTTTCTTTCTGGCAAGAGAAGGGACGGGGGAGGGGGGAGTTCTTCCTGGCCCTATCTGCAGAACCACAACAGATGGCCAACTGGACAGCCACGATGGGGCCTTCTGGTGCCGTCTTCATGCTACATATGCTTCACCCTGTGGCTATGACTTCCTGGAGATTGGAGATTCTCACAGTCCCTGACAGCCATCACTATGACTACACCAACCTCATCACGGGGAATAGACTTCAGTGTGAACAAACACAAACAAACAGCAGCATAAATACCCTAGTCAAACCATAAATCACCATATGTGGGGCATCTCAAAGCTTTTTTTTTAAATAAACTTAACACATACTGCTTTATGATGATCAGTGGATAACTGCAGAATATGTGTAGTAATGTCCCTGGCATTCAGATTTCACAATTTATGAAGCTGATTTCCTGGAACCAGATAAGATGCATCTCCGTCAGCTATGATCAAAGCAGAATCTTAGTCAGATCAGTTTTATTCCAGTTATAACAAGGTAAAAATCAGAGGTTTGTCTAAGCACAGAGCTAAACAACTTTGGAAAAGAATTTGACTGCATGTACAAGTGATAATCTCTTTCTTATCTGTGGAATGCTTTTCAAGGAAACCCTCCTGATTTTATTGCTTTTAAATTAACAATGCAGTGTGGTTGATAAGCAACATTGGGAGAAGGACAAAAAGAAAGAAAAAGTGCTTTTAAAGAATTTAAATCACAGTTACAGACAAATTTAGGCTAAATGTATCCATTTGCTTGAATGTAGGTGTAAAGCAGTTGTTCTTGATCATATACACAGATGTGGATACATTTGTTTTTACTATTTTGTTAAATTAAAATAAACCTTCCAAAGTTCAATAAAATATCTGACAAAAACTGACAATTGTAATGTTGGGGGGGGACTGAAAATCAACTGATTAATTAACAATTCACTGGTTTAGAATTTTAGTTAACCAGATTTAAAAAGAAAAAAAAACTAATTAATAAGGCCTTACCAAAACAAATGGTATCCTTAACTTAATATTTTGTTGCACAACAATTGAAGGTGATCACTTCAGTTAAGTGATTTCTGTAACTCTCTCTGAGACTTCTGCACCTGTCCACAGGTATTTTGCCCCAATCCCGATGACTGCTCCATCTGTCTCAGGTTTGAAGGGTTCCTTCTCCAGAAAGCATTTTTTCAGCTCCTTCCACAGATGTTCAACAGAAATTTGATCAAGGCTCATAGAAGGCCACTTCTTGTGGTTTCTTCTCTGAAGCCAATGTTGTTGTTTCTTTGGTTGTTTTTTTCCTGAGCCATTATTGGGTGTTTTTGCTGTATGTTTTGGGTCATTATCCTGTTGGAGGACTTGATGACTGAGACCAAACTTTCTAATGCTGAACAATACATTTTGCTACAGAATGTCTTGATTGTCTTGAGATTTCATTGAAGCAAAGCAGGCCAAGACCATAACTAAGCCTCCTCCTTGTGTCACTGTAGGTTTGTATGTTTCATTTTTGGGTCTGTGAACATAAAGTCGATGAGACTTGTTGCTGAAAAGCTCCAGTTTTGTCTCATCTGTCCAAAAGACATCTTCCCAAAACTTATATAAATATGCATTTTGGGAAATTCAACATGGTGTCTTCCTCAGTTGTTTTCTTTGGCTCAAATAGTGATTGATGGTGCAGTTTGACAACCTTGGAGTTCACCTATTGTCTCTTTGAAAGTTCATCTGGGCTTTTTGGTTATCATCATATATATATATATATATATATATATATATATATATATATATATATATATATATATATATATACACCTGAATCAGGTGTGTTGGAGGTGTGTTTACTTGTTTTACACAAGTAAAACATGTAGGATAGTGGCTCTCCAGGACCAAGGTTTACTATCCCTGACTTATCAGAACATGATTGAGGGCTTTCTTTCTGATGTACTCCATGATCTTATCCTCTATAGTGGCTTTGATGCTCACTTGTTATTTTGCCTCCCTTCTTATTCTCAGTGTACAGTCTCAGGGTGCTTACCTTTGGGTAAAGTAAAGTAAAGTAAAAATTTATTTGTATAGCACATTTCAGCAGCAAGGCATTCAAAGTGCTTTACATAATAAAAACACAAGTAGAATTACATTACAATCATCAAAAAACATCATAGGGTGACATTCTATGTGCATTGTGAGGAGCTTCCATGTCTTGATGTCTGAAGTGTCTATCTCCTCCTTTGGCCAGGTTATTATACCAGCAGGTTATCTGCAGACTGGTACTGCATATATCTTCACGGCTTGGACTTTGAGCCATTGAGTTTTCTTATTGACTTTCAGCTAGGTACTTGGTTGCGACTGACCTCTTTGCGGCCTCATCATGATTGTCATGATTGTCTATGGGGTTCCAAGGTACTTGTAGCTGTCCTGGACAACGGCAATGTTGCCTTCAGGTAGTTCAAACCCATCACTTTGCCTCTCTTGGATACCATTCGGCCACATTTATCCAGTCTGTCTGATGTACAGAAGTGAATCTTTTTTTTTTAACTGTCTGGAGTGGTGTGGACAGGGCCTGATTTAAGAGTCTTCATTGTGAAGTGTATGTGTGGTGCTACATATATGTTCAAAGGGAAATTTTCATCCTGCCTTTCTGTCTCTAGTTTAGCTGACACAGAAAGGGAGCAAAAACTTTGGAAAATATGGTCACCCCAGGCCAAAATTTCTGTAAGTGTGAAGAGTTAAGTGGATAAAAGATAAGCTGATTTTCACAAGGCATGACATTCAAGATGAAACATTATATTGTACATTTTAGCTGTGGAGGCCATCTTGAATTGACAAAATTGACTTCAAAATTTAAACAGTAAAATGCTCATATTGAGTCTGACACAGCTACATATATGATCTCTGCCTGTAGCCTGGGTAAATGTCAATATTAGCAACCTAAAGTAAATATAACCCACTTTCTATAAATTTGTGGATGTCTTGTGTTCCTAAAAAGCATGGTACCAATCAAAGTTTTGTCCTTTTTTGCTCGTTTTGTGTTCAGAAAAGATGTATCACAGTTTCACACTCAATTTGACCTTTCTTTAACCTCTCCACAACAGAATGAATGTTGTCTGATTAGCAAGCTAATGGCTACTAGTGTAGCTGAATTGGACTGAACCAACTTAAAGCTGAGGGAGGAGGGTAAAATGTAATTTACTAGTACCAGTACCTAAGCACTCTTTGTACAACTATGTTCTACTGTTGCACTGTGTGAGACATATTTTGTCTTTTAACAGTTCTTGGTTTTGACAGTGTCTCTCTAGCTTTAGCTTAGTGGCTCCTGGTTCTTTCATCTTCTTTTTTTAAGACTTTCCTTTTTGATAAATCCTATAATTAGGGTTAGCTTGGGTTTCCTGAGCTATTCCTTAGTTTTGCTGTTATAGGCTTAGACTGCTGGAGGACATACTGACCATATTTTCTTATCCCACTGCTGTTTTTACTGTCTCTAAATTGAATTGAGTTTAATCGAAATGATAATTGTTGTTTTGTTTTTTTTGTGAAAAAACAGCTAGTCCCAGTAACTAGTTGTTTACATTGGGCATGTAAAAATGTTTTTAATTGTACATTCACACATTGCTAGCCATTCTATTGATCATTTTTATACCTTGCTTCACACCACATTTCTTCATGCAAGGTCTAAGAGCCAAAAATTTCATTTTGTAACATTGTTTAATATTGTGCATGCTTATGTATATATTTTTTATATTTAGATTTTCTTAACTGTAAGATTTTTCTGTATTATGTTTTTGTATAAAAACACCATATGGTGGAGTGCTTGGAGGTGTATAGAAGGCTACAGTGATGCAGTAGATGTGACAGATTTGAATGTAACGTAGTTAGCTTGGCTCAATGCAGTTTTTTGATCGTTATTTTTGTGGAATGCTGTGCAAGATTGAAGAAATTTAGTGATACCTGCACAAAGAAAAGTAAAGTTCATAAGACTGTGTGGATTATTGTAAGTACTTCTTCACTTCAACGACAAGTGCACAAGAGCATATTGAACAGAAACGCATCAGCTAAAACCAAGCTAACAAACGTAAACAGGAAGAAATTCATTCAACAACACATGGCTTTAAAATGAAACAGATAAGCAGCCACTACACAAGGTAAAGGTTTTCCATCAAAGTGTTAATAATGCATTGGACAGTTCAATTTCAGCACTCTTCTTAGCTGTTTAGTTTTCTTGATGGAAACCAGCATTTTGACCCATCTAAAACAATAATTTATTTTCAACAATCACAGCTTATGTCTTCTGGCATGAAAAAAAAAAAAAAAACAACTTAAGACTGTGGGAAAAATGAGATTTAACTCTAACTCTGCCTGTGTTAGAGTTAAGTCATTTGTTATAATAAATATTTAAGTACAATGGAAGGCTCTTATCACTTAAAGAGATGTTCTGGCCATTTTGAAGGAGTTTTTTTTTTGGGGGGGAAGGGTTGTGAACAATTAATATCTTACCTTCTGCAGATAGTTTTTTTTGAATGACCTCAGATTGTAGAAGCAGGGTTTATGTACAATATGACTGATAAGTTGACAGTTAGTCTGAACACAGCCAAAATCAAAGTTGATTTTGTTGTTTTAAAACAGTGGTCTCCAATCCTGGTCCTCGAGGTTTAACGTAGAAAGGTCAAACATCACAGCTAGAACCCTCATGGGTCAGGGAGCTATGCTAAGGAGTTCAAGGTCACAAGGTCAAAGGTCAAGGTCACAACAGCCCGTGAGCTCCAATTCTGCAACCGTTTTATAGCAGAAAGGTCAAATGTCATAGATGGACTCCTTATGTGTCAAGGATCAGCCCTTAATGATGCCTGTCTACAACTGCCAATGTCGGCCATTTTGTAATCATCAAACTTTCTTTCAGCTTTAACTCAGTCATTTTTAGACATATGGAGCTGAAATTTAGCAAGGCAGTAGCTGAGACAGAGGCCTATTGCATACTGATTGCAAAGTTAAAATATGAAGATGGCCGCCACAGCCAGCTGTGTAAAAATTTCAGAGCAAAATTGTGTGTGCTCTAACTCTGCAATCATGTAACGTAGAAAGGTCAAACATCACAGCTAGAACCCTCATGGGTCAGGGAGCCATGCTAAGGAGTTCAAGGTCAAAAGGTCAAAGGTCAAGGTCACAACAGCCCGTGAGCTCCAACTCTGCAACTGTTTACAGTAGGAAGGTCAAACTTCAGAGGTGGACTCCTCTCGTGTAAAGGACCAGCCCTTTATGATTCCTGTCTGCAACTGATCAGCTCTTGGAGCCATCTTGGTTCCGCATGAACGCACACCGTGGCAGGCCCCATCAAAGTTTCTCCAGGTACTTGCTAGTTATTATTAATATTAATATTAATATTATCTACAAAATGTGAGAAATGTGGCACTTGTCATTCCAAATGAACTTTTTAAAAATGAAGCAAACTTTCAATAGATACTTCCGTCTTTGAAGATGACAATCTGTTTGCTTATTTTGCATGTTTGTATTTACAATGTACATGAGCAAAATGATGAATTTAATAGAGACAAATATACAGATTCAGAGGGGCAGGAAAGCCTGATGAGGTGACATTAATAAGGACAAAAAAAGAGGAAGAATACTGATGTAAGATCTCCAAGCACAAAGGTACATACTGATATTTTAACTTGAACACAGTTTAAGCCTTATACCTCCATAGGGTCTTTGGACTTCAGAAATACTGTTGCAAGCAGAGCTTTGTCTGTCCTCAACTTCATATTTTGGTCAGACTCATAAGTATTTACAGAGAGACAACACAAGCACAGCTGCTAATTATTTTCTTTCTGTTGTTCTATCCCTCCATTCTCTGGGGAGAGCCAACCACAGCATCTCTGTGCCCTTGCCAATACTTTGTGGAACAAACAAAGTTGTAAAGCAGAACCAGGAACTAATTTCATTAGCGGCTGCCATTTGTGACTGATTACAGGGTGTTCTCAGTGGCAGGCAAGCAGGTCCGAAGTTCTGGAAGGTTAATAACCAGTAACAATCAATTTCTTATTCAATCTGATATGATCAATGGGGTTTCCAATCAGGGCGACAGCAGGATGAGCAGAGGAATACAATAAAAGCTCAAATATGCTGATTAACCTTCCTGCTGCACTGAACTACCATTCAACTATTTTTGTCCCTAAAATAGTATGAATGCAAATACAAGAAACAAAAACACATTTAAAAGTGCAAATTTATAAGCAGTTAAGCACACTTATTACAATCCAACTGTTATTCTTGTTTCCATCACAATATTCACCATTAAGAACAATAGGATTTTGTTAAAACAAGCAAGAAACCCAGTCCTCCTTGGAGCTTTACAACTTTTCTTTTATTTACTTTTCTGCAGAAACATCATTCAAAGTTTAATTGAGTCACAGAAAGTTGGACTTTACATGTCTAAAATGGTATTTTGATGATTTGTATGGGTTTTTACACAAATCAGTAATTATGTTTAACTTAGAGAGTGATGATATCATGGCTTCTAGAAACACTGTTACTAGAGACAGGGCCAGAAGCTGGAAGTTGAGGACATCACATTCACAGCAGCACCTTTTAGTGACAGTGAGTAATTACAGCAACAGAACAGAACATAAACATATTCACTGTATAAACTTATGAACAAGACAGTCAACATTTTTCAAAATCTTTGCAAGAAACTCTTCTTGTTTCCACAGTCGTCACACTTCCTATAAAATGAAAACATCAAAATGTGGGTATTTTGGCAGCTTATGCCCCATCCACACTTTAGGTAATTTTAAAAAAATAAATACAAATTCAGTATTTTCTGCTGCTTTTGCACTTTCTATTCAAATACAAAGTGAGTTTTTGGTGAGGAAAACTTTACAAAGTTTTCCAAAATGGATACTTTTAAGAATTTTATTTTTATTGTCTCTGTGTGAAACATAAACTGTACATATTATATACCAAGTGTGCCCTCCTTCTCTCAGTGTTGGGAATTAAAAGCAGAAGAAACCACTTTACTGCAGATGCCATGTTGGATTTTGGAGCCAAAGCCTACGCACTAGTTATGTGAGTGGCTTTATCCCTGCCTACTATCCTGCATGCAATCATGGTGTCACATGAGCTTTCTTTTAAGCATGAAATAACTAATAATTAGAGATATATGTAGTTAATGGTGTTAATGGGAAACACAGAGCTTTTCAGAGACAATGATGTAGCAGTACATTTTGCACATGTCCACTATCACTTTTTTGTCCCAGAAACTAAACCAGAGGTGTTTTACCATTTTTTTAGCATCTGTCTCACTTTCACCTGATTCCGTCATCATTAAATTTTGATCGTGTACTGAAATGGTTATTAAGTGTATCAAGAGAGAAGAAACTGTAAATGTTATCAATGAAAAAACAAGTTTTGTCAAAATATTATCCAAGCTAAGAATGTTCTTTCTCTGTATTTTCATGAGTCATTAATGTTCGCGCCCTATTAGTGGTAAGCAATGGGTATTTCAGCATTTTTGTTATAATGTGTGGATGTAAAATAAAAATAAAACATTTAAAAATCTGTTTTAAAAAAATCTATGTGGAGCAGTGTGCCCTAGATTATTGCAAATATTGATGGATGTTGTAAATTCAGACATTACTTGCATTGGCACCTTTCAAAATTTCTTGGGATTTTTTTTAGTTTTTCTTGCAGTAGAGTTGACTGCTGGAGATAGACACCAGCTCCCCATGACCTGGAAAGGAAAAAGTGGGTAAAGAAAATGGATGGATGTACTTGAGTTTTGTGGAGCACAACTCTGTTTCAGTGAAGCAAAATCCAAACAAACACATGTATATGTAAAAAATAAAATACATGAGGGTTAAATGAAAATTATTATAGCACTTAAAGTAAACAAAACAGATAAGATGCAGTTCCAATTCTTCATCAGATATGATCATGTGATATGTGTATTGTGAAAAAGAAATGTTGGAACAATTATATTTTAATTAATGCCATTGGTAGGCATCTTCTGTAATGCTGTTCCTCTTCATCTACATCAGCACTGATTATTCTAATGATGTCTGAACCTCTGTCCAGCTATTATTCACACATCAGAGAGCCTGGCCTTGTTATCCTCAATCGCTCAGCCTCTTGTCTCCTTGAATCCTCAGACCAAATGCAGAAAAGGTCTTCCCTCCATTCTCTTCCCTGGCTTTATTTTCTCCTTTTTTTTAAGTGCCCTTAACATTGAAGTCACGCTATTGTATGAGTTACTCTGCTCTTTGAATGACAGAAAATGTCCTTGGCACAACACTGATATCCACTGATATCCTAGTTCTACAAGTTTCTTTTATTATTATTTTTTTTTTTCAATATTTTTATTAATTTCTTTGTTTACATTAAAATGCCTCCAGAATTTATTGAACATTAAAAATATACAACAATATGGAATACTTGTGTTCAGGTAACATGGGAATGTTGTTGGTTCACATCATTATCCCACAACAACAATTCAGAAAGGATCTCAACTGGGGTCTTTTGCAATGGAGGTTTTATGTTCTCCCAGTGCTTGTGTGAGTTTTCTGCAAGTTCTTCGATTTACTCACACAGTCCAAAACCATGTATGTTAGACTAATTGCAAATTCTAAGGTTTGCCTGTATGTAGACATCTGATAGACTAAATAAACCAGCCTATGGTGTACTCTGCTTATCTGTTGTCTCATGGAGGTGAGCACCAGCTCCCCACAACCCTGAGTTAGATTAAACATGGATGGATGGATGGATGGATGGATGGATGGATGGATGGATGGATGGATGGATGGATGGATGGATAATATATTTTTGTCATTTCCACAGCAGGTCAAACCTACAACAGCCCTCACATCAGTTCATTCCAAACACTTCTCACCCAGGTGTCCTAATTTTTTTCCAACATGTTGACATGTTTTTGTTGTCGTTTTTTGTAAGTACCAAAGGATAATAGACTTTGGCTACATTCACACTGCAGGCAAATGTGAGCGAATTCCAGTTTTTTTTGTTTGTTTGTTTTTAGCCCCTTATGCAACACATATTAGATTTTTCATGGCAAAGTGTTTTTCAAAGCAACCACAGTGTAAAAAATCATGTCACATTGAATCTGACTTTTACAACCCCAATTCCAATGAAGTTGGGACATTGTGTAAAACGTCAATTAAAACAGAATAAGATGATTTGCAAATCCTACTAAACCTATACAAAGACAAGATATTTAATGTTCAAATGGATAAACTTTATTTGTTTTTTGTTTTTTTGCAAATATTCACTTATTTTGAATTCAATGTCTGCAACACATTCCAAAAAAGCTGGGACAGAGGCACGTCTACCCCTGTGTTACATCACCTTTCCTTTTAACAACACTCAATAAGCGTTTGGGAACTGATGACACTAATTGTTGATCTCTGTAGATGGAATTATTTCCTATTCTTGCTTGGTGTACAACTTCAGTTGCTCAGCAGTCCAGAGTCTTTGTTGTCGTATTTTGCAGTTCATAATGTGCCACCCATTTTCAATGGGAGCCAGGTCTGGACTGCAGTCAGGCCAGACTAGTACCCACATTCTTTTACTATATAATATAAACAACAAACCGAGAACACAAAAAAAAACCAAATCCTCACAACTACGAAGCCACACTGTTGTAACGTGCAGAATGCAGTCTTGGCATTGTTCTGCTGAAATAATCAGGGACATCCTTGAAAAAGACATTGCTTGGATGGCAGCAAGTGTTGTTCCAAAACATGTATGTGCCTTTCAGTATTAATGGTGCCTTCACAGATGTTCAAGTTACCCATGCCATAGATAAGATGTTCAAGTTACCCTATGTTAGTGCCCATGGCACTAATACAGACCCAACCATAAGAGATGCTGGCTTTTGAACTTTGCACTAATAACAACCCGGGCAGTCCTTTTCCTCTTTGGCCCGGAGGACACAACGTCCATGATTTCAAAAAAAAAAAAAAATTGAAATGGGGACTCATCAGACCACAGGATACTTTTAAAGTTTGCGTCAGTCCATCTCAGATGAACTCGGGGCCCAGAAATGCCAGCAGTGTTTCTGGGTGTTGTTGATATATGGCTTTCGCTTTGCATGGTGCAGTTTTAACTTACACTTGTAGATGAAGCAATGAACTGTGTTCACTGACCATCACTGAGCCCATGTGGTAATATCTGTTACAGAATGATATCACTTTAATGCAGTGCCCCCTGAGTGGGCGAAGATCACAAGCATTTAATGTTGGTTTTAGTCCTTACTGCTTATTTGCAGAGAGTTGTCCAGATTCTCTGAATCTTTTGATGATATTATGGACTGTAGATAATGAAATCCCTAAATTCCTTGCAATTGTACATTGAGAAATATTGTTCTTAAACTGTTGGACAATTTGCTCACACAGTTGTTCACAAAATGGTGAACCTTGCCCCATCCCTGCTTGTGAACGACTGAGCCTTTTGGGAATGCTCACTTTATACCCAATCATGACACTCACCTGCTTCCAATTAACCTGGAAGCAGGTGCTCCAAACAGGTGTTTGGTGAGTATTCCTCATCTTTCCCAGTCTTTTGTTGCCCCTGACGTAGCTTTTTTGAAACGTGTTGCAGGCATCAATTTCAAAATGAGCGAATATTAAAAAAAAAAAAGTTCATATCTTGTCTTTGTAGTGTATTCAATTGAATATAGCTTGAAAATGATTTACAAATCATCTCATACTGTTTTTATTTATGTTTTCCACAACGTCCCAACTTCATTGGTATTGGGGTTCTATGTCGAATGAAAGGATGGAGGTCCCTCACATCAAAGTTACACCACTCTTGGCTCAAACTGTGCATCCATTCTTGCATCTGCACAGATGTAGCAGCCACAGCTCCAAAAAACCTCACTGTTAACATTTGCATTCTTTTTCTTCTCCATCTTATCTTTTACCATTTTGATGTACAGTTGGCCCCTATTCGACAGCAACTTCAGAATCAATACACACATGCTAACACTCACAGCATCTATATTTACTTCTGTAAACTTAGCATGCAAAGTGTGATGTCATATCTTCTTCTGTGCATGCAGATCATTTCAGGATCTTGTGACTGTTCACAAGTTCACTGAAGTTTGATGGAGGTCACATTTAAAATGTAATGTGAATGGCCATGCAAAAATCATCAGATTTGAACAAAAAATCAGAATTCACATTAAGACCTGCAGTGTGAATGTAGTCATATTCGCACCTTTAAACAACCAAGAGACCAGTTAGTGTTTCTGCGGTCATGTGGGGTTAATGTTTTATGTTAGGATGTTTAAAGTTATTAAATCTGGGCATCATCCCACCAACTTTCTGTTTTGTAGATGACCAGTCTATCATTACAACCATCCCTGAGCCCTGGTCTCAGCAAAGTTTAAGGCAATGTTTGACTCAATGTTTAAATATTGCAAATGTACCTTCTAATCGCAAAATGTATGTTGCAGGTAAATTTAAGTTACACATCGAATACTTAATTACAGGGAAATTGAGTTGCTTTTAGAGTCATTATTGTCCAATCTTTACACAATACCAAGCAAATCCAATTATTTACATAGTGTGAATGTTTGCCAAAGGTTGAATATACAATACAATTACACATAGCAGCAGATGGCTATTCTGAAAAGATGTAATATGTAAATGTTATCTACAACTAGTATGGAGGTTTTGAGGTACTGCTTAGTAGTGTTTATTTTATAGTTTTAATAGTATAATTATATTGAATAAAATATGTATTTATAGTTTTTTGGAATTTTATTGCACAGATAAAAATATTTTAATTTAACCACAAGTATTGAGAATAAATGTAAAATTTTAATTTGATTTAAAATAGTGTCAGCTAACGCATAGAATCAACAGGCTGTTGATTGGATGGTGGCCCTCCAGGACCAGGATTGGACACCGCTGATTTACATAAATACATATATTAATACATAATAGTGATAACTTGCATCATTTGCAGCATAGGACATGGAACTTATTATATACAATGACAGTAGCAAGCTAGGGTTAGCTTATTGTCACATACTAGTTAGTAACTTGTTTTCAGCTTGCTGCAGCTGTCTTGCTTCACAAACTCTCCTGTACTTCTCCAGAGTGTTTGATCTCGTCACCCGCAGCTTCTCCAACTGTCTGATTTCACATTGAGCTTTACAAAAAGCCACAGACCAAGTACCTGCCAATTCCATCACCCCAATATCCTCCATTGCTAACGCTGTGTTTTGCGTTGTGAACAAAATGACAATGCAGAAGTTTTCCAGCAGCCATGCTCTGATGACCCACTCACATCGCAGTGATACACAGCGACATTGAAAAGCGATGAGGCCGTGCAAAGTTGAGATGAGACAAACTAAGCCAAACCAAGACATGGTGAGATTTGAGAATAAAAAAGCTGCTTTATTCTTGACAGTCTATTGTATATATGACAAATGACAGATGACAAGAGTGCAAACCAAGATCCTAAAACATGGCTTGAATTACTGTATTTTACATATAATATATATTGCACAAAAAGTTGCAGAATTAAAAGAAGAAATGAAGCAAGCACAAAACATAACACAGGATTAACGCAATTGACAAAGAAGGGAAAAAAAGTCAAGACCAAACATTAAACACATTTGGATACATGAAGACAACATAAAAACAATGCAAAAATTTGAAAAAAAAAAATCTCCTGTACATATTGGTCTGATAGGACCTAAATAAACTAGTGTACTGACTAGATGAACTAATCAGGCAAACCAATTTATTCAGCAGCCTCAGCGCCACTGGTACACAACGGTCCATGCTCTGGGCTGCACAGTCACATACTAACATAATAACTATTACATAGTAATGGTAAAAGTAATGTTGTTAGATTGAGCTACCTTTGGGAAGCTAAACAGGACTGATGTTATGACTGATGAGGTACTAACTACTGATAGTTATTATACAAAACATCACTTCAAAGATCATCAGGCTATCACTTTAGGAAATTAGGAATAAATAAAAGTTAAACCCATCTTCTGATCAAAACTATTTGACCAATTCAAAAGTTCTAATAAGTGCTAAAACATAGGCACAGGTCAGATTTTTTTTATTTATTTTATTTTGCTTTTAGCCTATGTTGTTTACCATGCATAATTGAAGCTTTGAATACACTTGGATTTATTCAGTCACACCTTCACCAAAACTTTACAAGATTATTTGGAGAACTAGGGGAGTGAAATTATTCCCTTATGGACAAGACTTATGCCCCTTTTCCACCGGCTCTAAAGGTCCCGGCTCCACTCTACTTGGCTTGCTTTGCACGCGTTTCCACTGGCATTTTTTTGAGGCCGGTCCCTGCTTTTTTGGTCCCTGCTTCTTTGGTTCAAGCTTTGGAGTAGGGCCAGCCGGGCCGGCCCTGCTGTCGTAAGTGACGCAAGCTTAGCTCCTGTTCACTCAGTGGTCATGGGTGTGACCAGATGCAAGCATAAAGAGCAAATGGTAGGAATATAAACAACAGCGTTAGCTTACCCTGCAACGTTTATGCCATCTGTACCCCAGCTAAAGGCGCTGTAAAGCCTGAAATCTCCAGCGAATAACAGCTGTCCTACTCCGCGCAACAGTCGCGGCATCCAGAGCATTTCTTCCACTGCGCCTCTCTTCCTGAAGTCTCAAGAGAATCCCCATAAGTTTAAAAAACAGCAACAACACAGGGCCAACGTTGTCCATAGCACTTCTATTGTTTCCACAAATGGCGCCAAGTTTCGGTAGCACAACCACTACCTCCCACTACCTCCCCCCTTCCCCCGCCACCTTCCCCTGGCCCCCACAACACAAGGAGGCGTTCCTCTGCTACCGATCAAACTGGCTGGTGGAAACAATGCATTTTTTATAGAGCCGGGCTGAGTAGAGTAGAGTAGAGCGGGGCTTCTGAAATAGAGCCAGTGGAAAAGGAGCATTAGTAGTTAGTTTTTATATAACTTACTCCACTCAGGAAATGATTGATTTATTATTCTTTGTCTTTTGCAGAACAGTAAGACTCTGTGTAACAACATTGCGCCACAGGGCAAAATCATATTACTGTCACAATAACGGCTTCAAAATTGTGATATGGCAATGTTCCATGTTCCATGTTGCTTAGTATAACACATCAGCATTACAGCTTCCAACCAAAAACACACTCATCACACACACATGCTGCAAGCACAATGTGTTTACCACAGATAAACTTAGGCAGTGTAGACATCTGTGCTCTATTGTCTACAGAAAGCATCTCTAACGGCCTCCCATCCCCCCCTTTTTCTCCTGCCCTCTCTCTTCTTCCCCTCTCCTCCTTCCTCTGCACTCTCTGTGAGGCTGCTGCATCCCTCTTTAAAGGCAGAAAAAACACTGTGAAAAGGAGCAATTGCTCCAGCTTTACCTTTCAGTGATTTGGGCTGTGATTCAACTGAGTCGTTCCTGCTCCTCAGCCTTGGCTAATAACATCATATGACCATAAACCACCTGCTCCTGCTGCATGGTCATATGACTAGGATTAGCTCTGGAAAAGAGCAATGGGATTTGTAGTTTTTGACTGTAGAAAAGACCTAGTGTGATTTGCAAAGATCATACATTCTAGGAGATGGAAAAAAAATAATATTTTCCTAACAAAGTTTAAAAATAAGGTAATTACAATTTCAAATTACAGCAGCATGGGGAATGTAATGCCTTAAAATACATTTCTAAATAAATAAATAAAAATAATAATTAAAGAACAGCCTTCCTTGAAGGATATGCATATTGCCTGCTGCCTGTCATGCCACAGTTTTAGACTAAGATCATCATATGAGTTGAAGCTGTTTTGGTCAACCTTTCAGCTTCAGAATAATGTTACAGGCAATTTCATGTGATACAGTGAGATGCCACATTCAGAGTATGTGATGTGAATAACTCCCAGCTTCTAGCATATCGAAATTTCAGTTTAATACTTGTAAAACTGACTGGGTTATAGCTAATTAGGTGTTGAACTCCAAATATAAAATAAGGTGTAGATGTACAACTGACACCTGATGTTTACATACACTGTATAAAAGACACAGGACCAGGATTTTCTCACTGACTGACAATAAATAAGACTAAACTGTTTTTGTTTTAGGTCAGTTAGGATTTCTGAAATTATTTATTTTTGCTTAAATGCCCAAATGATAAAAGAAGAAATCTTTTAGATAAATCAGTATTACCTTTCTTTAAGGTCTCAAGTTTATATACATTTTCTTAGTATTTGGTAGCATTATCTTTAAACTGTAGACTTAGGTAAACAGTTTGCTAAAATACTAAAAGGAATGGTAGTTCTGTAACTACTTCAGCATACTTTCAGCCTTTCAGTTTTTAAAATGTTCAGCTCATTCAGGACTAAAACTTCTGGTATCTGCAACTTTTTTAATTTATTCTTTTACTTTTAAATTATTTAGGTTTATGTACATTTTCTTTCTTATTGAAATGCATTGATAGCTCCTCAGATCTTTCAAAAACGTTGTGCTCTTTAAAATGTGATGGTTATTTGGCTTCAGTTTTATCTTTTAGCTACTGTTTTGCTCATTTCAGCTGTTAGCTTTCGTTCTGCTAAATTTAGCTTTTAGGTTTTGTTTAGCTAATTTTAGCTTTTGTTGTGCTTGTTTCAACTATAACAATTCTGTTTCAGCTTCAACACATTTTAGCAAATGTCATTCAGCACCCAGCATCCAGACTTCATTTTTGCAGAAAATTCTATTTTTACTTTTTACATTGCTGTCACCTCATCTTGATTTCATCCATTTCCATTTCTGCAATCAGACATTTAAGATAAGAAAGGCTGAATAGAGAATTATTCTGAGGTGCAGGATATCTTCTTCCTGGTTCTCTGGGTTGATTAAACCATTGTTTGCAGAGATTGTTTGGTCTGGCTGCCTGCTCAGTGGATATCAAGGTCAGAAATGCTGAGGAGGTCTGCTGTACTTTATGGCGATATAGACATTCCTTCATTTCTGGAACTGATGAATGCATTTTAGGTAATCATATGTAAGATTTCCTTCATCAAATATGGTAAAAAAAAACAATAATGAGTAAATTGTAAAACTAACAAATGTATAAAGTTCAATGGTAAACTGGGGTTTACTTTTATAATAACATGAACTCTGACAGAGCCAGACTCTTATTCTAAAGAGTATCTATGAGCTTGATTTTGAAATTCCAGGTTAAAACCTCTTCTTGGTTGGCTTTTATGTTTTTGTGGACTTGAGTGTTTTAATTCTGCTCAACATAAAAGTTCTAAACTGAATGAAATTGATTAAATTGTCCAGGATTTATGGGTGAGGGTGTTGATACAATAATATAACAGAGAACAACCGATTAAAAAATGTAAGATGTTTTACATAGTGATTACTGCTTTTTTTAGTAGCAGAGGGAAGAGGGGAGTACACAACACCACCAAGTGTTGCCAATTTTCCAACTTTGTTGCTATATTTATCATTTAGCATATTTAGTATTCAGACCCCTTTAGCTCCTCCCAGCTGCAGTCAGAGCAGGAGATGTTCACCCCTCCACATCTAAACTGTAAATAAATTACAGTCAGGGTGGGATTCAAATGTAAAAATTTCTTTGTCTAAAATATATCACTGCACTAAAATGACTCGGTGTCTCTTTTGGATCATTTTTACTGGTCCCAAGCCTGGATAAAGGAAGATGGTTGGAGTTGTGACATTAAAACAAATAAAAATAGTCAGAAAATAGTCCATTTGTCTCCTCCACAATGTTATTCTGCTGTCCTACACCATCTATAAGAAATAATGCACATGGGTCGACATATTGTCGACACTCGAGATCCGAGCGCCAAATATCTTATGTCATTCATGTCAAATAAAACCATTTAATTGCAGCTTCTCTTTGTCGTGAGTCTCTCCAGGTTGAAATAAAATTTGCAGTTATTTTACCTGCATAGAAGTTCTGATTTCTTTTTCATTTTCTTTTTCATTTTAAGAAAATAAAGGACCTCTCTAATTTAGCTTGTATATGTAAGTGAAGCTGCAGATTTCCAATTGATAGCCTCCTGGCCAGCAATTGTGGCCTGCCAGCATCGTTCACACAGAGGAAGCTCTGTGTCAAAAATTTTTGTGAGTCTGGCTTTAGTATAGTGAGCTCAATGTAGAGTCTGACATTGCATAAAACTGTGCCCAGCACAGACTGAAAATCTGTGGACCCTCTTTATTACCTCCCCCAAACATAATCTGAAATCAACAGTCCCAACTCTGTCTCCCATACAGTTTTTAACACAGTGGAAGGATTTGAAAGGTTAAAAATATTTGAATATATAGAAGAGACTGGCCCTCTCAATGAGGGAAGAGGTTGCAAAAACTCTTCAAAATCAGAAGGGCTAGGAATTCTGGGGATGAGCAACAGACATAAAGTGGAGCTAGAAGGTATCTGAAAAATGACATTTAGGGAGATAAAATGTATTTACTAACTGTTGAAAAGAAGCAAAAACTGAATCAATATACATATCTCTCCAGGTTTGTTTACCCAACCAGGCCCATACAGAGAAAGTGTTATCCAATAAAGATGAAGCAAAAATGATTCCCTTCAGCGCTCCAACAAAGTGTTTGCATGCCAAACTGGGGTCTAAACTGAACTCAGATTTTAGGAGAGACAGCCACTATCACATTCTTAGTTTAACTAGAAATAGAACAGTGAACAGGTGAGATTGTGAGGCTTTTAATGCTACCGGATGAGCAGAGTTGCTTCTGTAACCACCCATTCTTAGGAGAATTCATTCTCCTCATACTGAACCCATTAGCTGCCCCTTAGTAGTACAAGAGGTTAGGTTCTGCCTTTCTATGCGTGTCTTTGGGCCTTTGTAAGGCTTGATGGTGCAGCCTGGGTGGTTTCTTGCTTCAAATAAAATCCTAAATCAGACTTTTAACCTTGCTGAATAAAGCTAAAGGAGAAAAAATGGAATATGGTGAAACAGAAATAAGAAGCGTGGAAATTATTTAATTTTGACAACATCAATTCTAGCGGCAGCAGAAATATTTAGGAGAGACCAGTGCTCAAAATTGCGTTTGTGTAAACAAAAATAGAAAGTTTTTTTCTTATAAAGATGAATTAATATCAGCTATGCACACTCCAAAATAAATAAAACCTGAATTGGATATCTTGAATAGCAGATTATTGAGGGGATACTTTTTTGGCTCTCCATTAACAGCAAATAGTCAACTTTTGCCAAAATTAGGTTTATATTTAGAAATTTTACTGAATGTATCTAGGACTATAAGGGCAGCGGGGATAGAACATTATAGGTCAGACATGAGTAACAGAAGGTTATTCACATACAGGCCTATCTTCAAGGCTTCACCATTTCTAGTTATGATGGATAATCGAGATGAGACTGTACAGCAATGGACAGAGGCTACATTATGATGGCAAATAAGAGAGGACCTAGTGGGCATCCCTGCCTTACAAGGCCATATAAGCGAAAATATTTCAAACTTGTTTCATTTTTTCTGATAGCTGCCTTATAAATATTACTGTGGCAATCTGCCATTCCACTACCTGTTGTGTGTCTCCTGATTTACTGATTGGTCGGCTTCTTGACGACCCGCAGCTGCTCTGGATTAGAATCAGCCTCCGAAGCATTCTTAAGGCAGTTTGGAGGGACAGACCAGCGCTGATGCATCAATTGCCTTTGGGTAATCAGTTTCAGCCCCAACCTACTGAGAAGGTTATTCGTGCGTTTCTAACTTGTGTTCTGTTTGTGCCTGTCCAGAAAACCTGGTTTTGTTTCTGAGCACATCTCCGTCTCCAAGGTGTCAAACCGAGCTTGCCTCCTACGCACCGTGAGTCCTAGCCTGCGAGCCTCCCAGCCTGAAACCCGCCTGCACAGATTTGCCTTCAGCCCACCAGGGAACTAACGGACCACAGAGGACCTTTATTCACCTGTAAGAACTCGGTCTAGCATCTTACCTGGAACCAGCCTACCTGTAGCCAGTCCCTAGCTAACCTGCAACTCTCTCTTTCCTCAGATCCTGTACATAGCATCCCTGACACTGTTAATAAAATTCACTACCCTTCAGCTAACCTCGCCTGTCTTCCGTACCTCGAGTTACTCACTTTCGACAAGACCCGTAAACCTAATAATTACATATTAAAATCTTACTGATGAGATAGGTTTTTCCCCAAATCCAAATTTTACCAAAATAGAAAACAAATAATCCCAGTCTACTCTGTCAAACACTTTTTTGACATCCAGTGCAATTAAATCCTAAATTAGACTAATTGTGGAGGGGTTGTAAACCATAATAAATACTTTCTAGAGATTAAAATGAGAGTCAGAAAAACCTAGTTTAATCTAGGGATATAATTGACGGTTAAAACTATGTTTAAGCACCTGACTAGTAAGAATCAAACAACCGTATAATAATGTATCTTTACCCTTTTTCAGAAGCAGCAAGATAAATGCCTGGTTTAAGGTTTGGGGAAGCATGCATTTAATAAAAACCTCATTAAACATCTCTAATAGGAATGGGGAAAGCTGCTTCCAAAAGGTTTTATAAAACTTGAATGGGAAACCATTTGGACCTTTGCTTTTATTGCTTTGTAAAGATTTGACTGGAGCCTCAAGCTCTATTGCCACGATAAGGTGATCCATTACCCTGGTCAGGTTCTGATCCAGGACAGGAGTGTTTATGCCACTGAGGAAGATCTGCTGACACATGGGAGCAATCAAATGAGAACAGCTTCTTATAAAATTCTGCAAAAGTTTTATCAATTTCCAATGGGGCTGCTGTTACTCCTACATCAGTTTCAAATTGAGATATCAGCTAGGATACAGATATTTGTTGCAGCTGATGAGCTAGCAATATAACGGTCTTATCTGTTTGTTCAGAAATTTTGGATCTTAAACTGAGTAAAATTTCAGTGTTTTGCTGTGTTGTTGCAAGATCAGATTCAGCAGGCAAAGATGTTTGTACTTTAAAAGTATCTGACTGTTTTGAAGTTGAATATAAAAAATCTACAGAAGCAGTGTGCTCAGATAACCTGTCTGCTTTCTCTTTTTATATTTTCTCTGAAGAAATACTCTCCCTCCTTATAAAATCCTTCATTGCATTCCACACCATGGAGCCTGTGACCCTGTAATCTTGTTAACCTGAAAAAAAAACAAAGAAAATAAAAAACATCTGTTTTGAGACAAAATTGACAAAGTTGTAGAAGTAGATGTGTGTCAAGATGCCATGGTGGCCTAATTTTTGCAAATTTCTGGAAATAAATGTTAATGAAAACTGAGGCATGGTCCAAGACTACAAAAGGGCTCTTTTTTACTGGCTGGATTCCACCCCCAGGCTTTGTCTTAAAAAAATTGCTTCTGAGAACGAAAGGTAAAGTCAGAATGTCAACATCTACTGGATATATATTTACGTGTTGCAATTGTGTGCTTTGCATGTATTTGTGTGTGTGTTCAAGAATTTCTTTCCACACACAAGATGTATTTGTCCACCTTCTTCAGGATGCATCCCCCAGTTCCTCTCCTTCCTCAGCAGAACCAGAACCAGCAGCTGCTTCAACACCTGCAGCATTTAGCACAACACAGCAACATATACATGTACACGTTTCTGAATTTTAGGAAAGAGATAACCGAAATAAGATATTTTCCTTACCTGCTAAAGTCATCACACAAAAATTTTATTTTTTAATGTGCCAGTGAAAAGGACACTGCACACTGCAGTGATAGTGCCAGTATATCATGGAATTCTGTGCCATATTAGCATCTGTATTTTGTAATAGGTTAGTGTTTAACAAGATTTGACTTGTTTCAACACAAACTGCCATTGTTAAAGTTTACATGAGATACAATAGGAGTACATCTATCTATCTATCTATCTATCTATCTATCTATCTATCTATCTATCTATCTATCTATCTATCTATCTATCTATCTATCTATCTATCTATATATATATATATATATATAAACTTCCATCTCACCCTATTTGTTCCACATGAGCGGGTTCACTTTCACTTCAAACTTGGGTCCTCCAACAGACGCGTAGGAGCTTGAGGGTTCTACACAGTATCTTAGCTGTTCCTAGGACTGCGCTGTACAGAGGCAGGTGATTGGCCAGCAGTTGGAAGGAATTGCTTCTTTCTGAACATTTTCACGAGGGATTAAAGCTGCCCTCTGTCTAGCCACAGTCTGCATGAAGTTCTGGTAAATGTACACCCCTTTTGCAGTAGGGGGAAAGGGTAGTTCTAGTTGGAAACAGTGTTACCCTGATGATCACCATTTGTGGTGGGTCACCCTTCCCTGGTTTAGCACTTAGCATAAGGTGGCTCTGTCCAAGCTGGGTTTCTCCTCAAGCCGCAACAAGTTTAGAAGAAATTCAGTCATAAACCCTGTAGGTTGCAGACCTTCTGAGCCCTCTGGCAAGCTCACAAGTCGAACATCATTCCACCTCGCGATTGCCTTCAAGTATTCACATTCCTTGCTCAAAGTTTCCACCGCCCGGGAGAGCTTTACTATCTTAGCTTGCATGCTAGTTAGCTGGTTGCTATGCTCGATAGAATTGCTTTTGAGACTGGAAATAGTTTCACTTTGTGAGGAACCATTTCTTACAGCAGTTTTTAGAACATCCACCACTTCTTTTGTAACTGACTCTGAGATCATCGACTCAAGTTTGGTGATAATTTTAGCTTGTTGATCTATTATTACTTTGAAGCACCGCAGCATCTCTTTGTTTGCTTTCAGCTTTTCAGGGAACTAGCTCTGAGGTCTAAATCGTGGCCGTCCTCTGCCAGCCCTGGCAGACATGTTTTTTGGCCAAAGACTCAACATTCATCCAGATGTGATTCAGAGGACATAGAGGTACTAATAACCTTTCAAACAAATAGTAGTACAAGCAATGAAAAGTACGGTGGCCCTGAAGTGCCAACCACAACAACAAAAAACGAAGCACACAAACAAAAAACAGAAAAGCAATTACATTAACAAACCAGAAAAGGTAGGTCCCAGTGGGATACCTGTAAAATTGCTGATTGTACGACACCACTTTTGAACTTCACTTCGCTTTTTGTTTGTGTGCTTTATTTTGTGTGCTTTGTTAATGTTGTTGCGTTTCTGTTTTTTGTTTGTGTGTTTCATTAATGTTGTTGCGGTTTGCACTTCATAGCCACCGTAGTAAAAGACTTCCAGTGTCTAATAAAATATATTATTATCAGATTCCCTGATTATAATATGTGTAACTGTTACTTCATGCCCATTTACCATAAGCTTCCTATGTCTAGTTATAATAAATGTCCATGAATGAAACTGAAAAGGTTTGGCATTTTTGCTGCCGAGGCCAGTTACGCTTGTTGCACTACATTTTCTACATTTAAACTTTGATTACATTTTTATTATAAAATAATAAAACTTGTGCAATTTAAAAAATGTTTTATTTTACAACCATTACAACAAGTCATAACACATTTCATATGTGAAAAAATAAAATTAAAAGTTCTCATGACAGAGTGCATTAGTAATACTGTCCCATATAAAGAATCTAAAAAATTGTGAAAAACTTTAAACTACCCCTAATTTCTTAAGACTGCTTTGAAAAGGAGCAATAATAAACATTGCTATGAGTTCTAATGATACCTGTTGCTATTTTATTTCAAATTGTAAATTGTCACCGAATATATATATATATATAAAAAAAAAAAATTCCCTTCTCACCCTCCGCGGGTGGTCTTTGTTTCATCCTCTGAGCTCGGGTCCTCTACCAGAGGCCTGGGAGCTTGAGGGTTCTGCGCAGTATCTTGGCTGTGCCTAGAACTGCACATTTCTGGACTGAG
>NC_051445.1:28435521-28448675 GCF_001649575.2 Kryptolebias marmoratus
ATATATATATATATATATATATATATATATATATATATCTCAAATGCTGGCTCATTGTGGTCCTTCCAAGTCCTAAAAATGTGTGGGACACTTTAGTTTTAAGAGCCTCAGAAATCTCTTTAGTTGTTGTGTTGTCTGTATTCTGATCAATACTTTGACCCCCCTTTAATATCTCCTCCAAGACCTCAGGATTTTATGTATGGAGAAGGTAGCATCAGTAAGGCTTTTATATCACTGCAGTCCTTTTCCATCTGTGTCATTGGAACTGGATTCCATACATGCCTCAGGTCCGTAACAATTTTTTTTTTCAATTTTTTCATGAGATATATGTACAGAGTACATATACCTTACCATTTACTACATATATTTTGCAAAAATACTTCTGATACTTTAATAATATTAAAACCCGAGCATATTTTAAAGGAATGCATATTGCACACCAGAGTTTTAGACGAAGACCATTTTATGTGGAGAATTGATGAGGTTGAAGCCATTTTGGTCAAACCTTGAAAATATATTGTGTTCAGAATATGTGTTGTGAATGACTCTCAGCTATTATATTGAATTTTAGCTCAATATATGTAGAATTGAATGACTTATAGCAATTTTTGTGATTCCTAAATTAAGGTCACTGTGACAACCATTTTAAATTGGGTTAACTCCAAATAGTAATCAGCTGTAGAGATCTACTCAATGATTAGTTTTTGAAAGTTTCATTTAAAACCATTTTGCGGTTCATGATATATTTTGCTAACAGATGAACACTTTTGATTTTAACAGTTAATACGAAGGTTTTAAGCAAATACCTTGTACAATGAGCAGCACTTGAAAGATGTGTTATGAATGACTAAATAATCCATCCAATTGTTCATGTGATATTTCGCTAACATGCAAATTGTGCTGACTGAATAGCTTTAAATTTTAAACAATGATCTTGTGCAATTTTTTCAAGCTCAGAATATCCATTGAGGATCAGTTTTAGCTACTACCACCAAGTATTAGGTCAATATGTGTAAAATTGTTTTAGCCACTTTTATGATTTTTGAGGTCAGTTGGTTGTGGCAGCCATATTGAATTGGTTTGACTCGACATAAATCCAATGATTACTTTATGCAGGCTTTGTTAAAATTTGTCCAGTAGTCCATGACATATTTTCACAGAGATACGTGCAAAAACATTACTATCTGCCTTTGCTGTTCTGCAGTGTGCAATAATTATAGTATTTGTGTGAACATAAACGTTTCTGTTTCTTGGGCTTTTTTTAGATCCACATATAGAACCTTCCCAGCTTCACACTGAAGTCATGTTTACAACAACACCGTAACTGGAAGTCAACAGACTGGTGTTCCTAGAAAAAATAACAAACATGTTGATTCCATACCTGGCCTATCAGTCTAATGCAGTTCCACAGAGATAACAGAGCTGCTGTGTTACAAACACAATCTGTACAATTATTTATCATGACTAAAAGAACCATCTGAAGAATCAAGCAGCATATGCCAAACTCTGAGTACATAAACAGAGAGGAGCAGTGGTGAGGCGCTGCAGAACAGCCAGGAATTTTCCTGCACACATGCTTCACACACCACAAAAGTTCAACACAAAACAAGAGACCCAAAACAACTCAAACGACTGCAAACACTGACGCGTGTATGGCAGGCTGTTTTTACATTTAATCAAATCACACTCCTCTCTCTTGTTATCAGTTTAGGCATTAATAATAGCAGTTCTCCTGGTCACATAAAATTCTTGAGGTAGTCTCTCACCGGGCAGCAACTAGTTGGTGAACATCCCAAAGGAGTGTCCAAAATGTTTGAAAGGGTTCAAAACTTTCTCAAGTGAATCACAGAGGTTCACAGTCCTGTCACTTGAGCATTGAACATGTTCCAATATTTTGTGCCACAGATTTGCCTATCTTAATTTCCAAAGTGTACTCCAACAGATTAAATCATAAACGTGGGGGCATCTGTAGTGGCCGGTACCAAACAAGCTGAGGCAAACAAGAGGTGAGCAACATAAAAAACACGCATGACCAAAAATTGCAGTTATACAGGTTGTGCACACAAAAAGCAGTGAATTTTAAACACTGCATGCAGCTGCATGCAAACATTCAGAAATCAGTGAAAATTCTGAGTGTTAGCATGCAGTGTAAAGGAAAATTTGCCGACTTCTGTGCAATTATGTGCCGGCAGCTAGTATCCAGCAGTTGCAGATAAGTGAGATACTGACTTTACTAGTCAGAATCACAATAATTTTAGTAGAAATTAAAATTTAGGATATGTACAATTTTAATTGTGCTAAAAAAGATACACTTAAAATATATAAAAATCTGCAAAAAATAATATATATATATATATATATATATGTGTGTGTGTAAGTGATGATTTCAGCATTTTATGATCTGCTTGTTAATGTATCTTAGATAACCATAATTAATTTTTTTTTGTCACAATGAATGTTTTATTAAAAGCTATGATGTTGCAATTGCAACTATTAATACAAATTACAAATTTCCCACAAAGTTTGTGCAAACCTGAATTTATAACAACAACAACAACAATAATAATAATAATAATAATAATAATAATAATAATAATAATAATAATGATGATGATAATAATAATTTGAAAAAATAGGTTCTTTTACTTGTTTGTTAATGTATTTTTTTAATATTATTATTCTTTTTTGATTTTTTTTTTAAGAATGCACTTGAAAAAAAAACTTGCTGTTGGCTCTTTAAAAACATTACTAGTTTAAAATTCCTGGGCACGTTTTGGAAAGTTTACATAAAACACTTGAAGCTATTTTTGTAAATATCATATTTTTGCTACTTTGATTTTACTTTTTGAAGAAAACAAACAAAAAACAGCTGTCATATATGTCAATATTTTGGGCCAAAACAATCACAAAAACGTCTACAAAACCCCAAAGAGATTGATTTTCAATATCCAGAATGATATGCTTCCTGTCCACAATCCACATTTCATTTATTTCAAACTTTATTCTTCCTGGGACAATTGACATAGCTTTACTTACGCTAGTGTTTTTGGAATTTTGGCTGCATATATCTTCAATTACATTTCTCTGATCTAGAATAAACATTGTGGATATCTGAACTAGAGCATTTGTGTGAAAAATTTATTTTACCTAGAAAAATTATCTTTTTTGTGAAAGTGTAGTGTGAATGCCAAGTGCTGAACAACTTTGCAGAAATTTGCTGAAAAAGGTGAAAGTGAGTTGAATAAAAGCTGAACTGAAATATTAAAAAAAGAAGAAAAACAGACAGAAGGATAAACAAAAAAAGCAGAAAAAGTATAAAGAGGCATAAAAACACAAAAAGGACTCAAACAGACATCAACAGTAGATTGTGAGAAACCCATCATTGAAAGAGAGCAAAAGGGACAAAACAATGCATACAGAAAAATAAAAAGGGCATATAAGGAGACAAAAGGAAGTATATGTAGACAAGGAATCCAAAAAGACAAAACTGAAGCAAGTTTGCTAAAGTTTTCAAAGTACAAAGCTTCTGAAGAATTTGAGGTCTCAATACATTTCAATAAGGAAAAAAATGTGAATAAAGTTAAATACTTCAAAAATATAAAAGTTACAACTAAAAGTCATAATAATGTCACAATGTCCTGAACTTGTTGAATGTTTTGATATCTGAATGGTTAAAAAAGCTGAAATTATCCTTAAGTAGTTAAGAGTAAAAACAAACAAACAAAAACCCCTAAAAAACTAAAAACAGGCAAACAACAAATTCTGATTCGGCATTAGTGGTGCAGAAGAAACATATCCCTTTTAATGGGGTGATAGTGGTGGTTGTGTTGGGGTGGCAGATGGTGCACGGACAGAAGCTTGGTCAGGCACCATTCATGCTAGAACCACCACTGAGTCAATGTGGCCTGGCTGTTGAGCAAGACTGGTCATGCTTGTATGTATAGAGCCCATGTCATTGACTGTACTTATATAGTACCTTTCTAGCTAACCAGGCTGCTCAAAGCACTTTACAACACAATCTGGGGCCTCATTTACCCAACCACACACACTTTCTTACAGGAATCGAATCGCTCATCGACTCTCTCATTGGAGGACCACTGCTTAAAACATACCCTGCCACCACAGTAACAACCCCTCACAATCTTGCTGTAGAGGTTTTGTTCATACTCAAAACCATCAAGATTTATCAATTGTAATCTACTGAAATCCTGGTTCTGGCAATTTTTTATTATTATTATTTTTATACGTCATATCAGGGTTCTGTTTGAAGGGGATATAACCAGTTCTATGCACCAAAATAATTTATAACTATTGAAAGGACTGGAACCTAGAAGTTAAAGCCATCAGATGGGGGCCACTGACAGCCTTGTGGTTGAACACCAAACCAAAGACCTTAACAGAATTTCAGGGGCTTTTAAAGCTGTTTTCTAATTACTGTAAACTATTTGAAAACCATTTAAATAAGGAAGTAATAGAATCATCTTCTGAAGGTTTACTTGGTTTTGTTATATTTTTTAAAGTTGAAAATACTAATTAGGAACAGCACAGTAACTACTCAACTCACTGAAACTTGTCCTATTTTCTTTTAAATTTATATTTATAAACAAGAAGTAGGCATATAACAAAATGCAGGGTATCGTGAAGTTATGAGGACTTTGGCTTTCTGCATTAAAATATTTTATTTTGTTCAACTTAGACCTGTTATCTTTATTCAGGGAGAGCAGCTTTTACATTTTTTTTTCTAAATTTAAAGATTATTAATAAAAAAATCATTTTTAAAATTGCTGATTGTTCAAAGACAATGTTTTTTTTTATGTTTATGAGACTCTAATCCCAAATGTAATTAAAAATCCACACAAAAAATGCTCAAGACTCAGGAGTATATGACTGTCTCGCCAAGAGGGGCAAATTCTAGGGGTAGCTATTGCCCCCGCCCATCCCAGTGGCACCCCTGGGGGAAAAGCTGTCTTTACACAGCAGCTCTGTTATTTCAAAGAACAGCTTCAGTTTGTCTCCCTGTTATGTGTATATGTGGGTGAGTGGGTGAGGGCAGGGCTATGGACCAGACAGAGAAGACAACTTCTCGCCCTGCTTCTCCTCTGTATCCAGATCTGACCTTGTCTGTGTTTGGGAGCAGTGATGAGACGGGAAGAGAAACAGCATGTAACTGCCTCTTCATTGAATTATGCATGTTTCCATCTGCTGACGGAGAACAAGTCTGTCAGACTTCCTCAGTGTCACCACTCACACATACCACACACCCCCACCTACACCCCCCACACCCACTCTCCCATATACACATGCTCACCCCTACACACATACCTACACACGCACATATACACATACAAATCTTTAGGCACCTCACAATTTGATTATGAGTCAGAGGGCTGTAGTTCGATTATAAAATGATTATGGATGCATCAAGGTGCATTCATAATCACACAAAATCCTGAGCATAGAATCTCTCAAACCTAAAAGAAACAAAATGTTTTCCTTTACCTCAGTGGAAAACAGTTTTCATTCACGTTGGGAAATAAATTAACAAAAAACATGTCAAAATGCTGAGAACAGTGATATAAGATCTGGTGGCATTGCATGTCCATGTATCACAGGTTAGAGCTCTTAGAGTATATGAATGGGTGAATGAGAAATGCTTTAAACTGCTTTGAAGAAATTGGAGAGGTTAAAATGGTGCTATATATGTACCATATGTTTTTGTTGTTGAATGTAAGCCAATGTCTGTGTTAGTATATATTGAATGATCATGTTTGATTGTGACTCCAAAGGGTGTAACATAAGGTAGTATCTCACTCGGCTGCATTTGTTTTGTTTTAGACTCGATTGAGACAAAATTGTAAAAAAAAAAATGGATGAATTTTAAGTTGCAGTTTCACTGAATTCTAGGTGTTTGCAACCAAGTGACCAGCAATCTGTGTGGCTGCAATTTGCACAGCCAGTTTTTGAAGATAACTTTTGTTATCTCCACCAAGGAGGTTAAGTTTTCAGTAGCATTTTTCTGTCTACGAACAAGATTACTCAAAAAGTTATAAATGGATTTTATGAAAATTTTCATTAAACTTCAAATATGGTTACAAGGAACAAGTGACTAAATTTAAGTGCTGATCTAGTAAAATGTCAAGGGCAAAGGTCGAGGTCACAGGCGATCGTGTGCTCTAACTGTGCAATTGTGTAACATAGGAATATCCAACTGCACAGCTGGATACTTCATGAGTCAAAGATGATGCCAATTGAGTTCAAGGTCACAGGTGACTCATTTGGTAAAACCATGTCTATGGTGACCCCTTTGTTACCTCTTCCAGAGAGGTTGTTTTCAGTTGTGTTTGTCTGTCTATTAGCAAGATTACTTAAAATCTAATTAACAGATTTTGATAAAATTTTTAGCAAATATTGGGGTTGTCACAAGAAACAACTAATTAAATTTGGTGGTATCAATCCGGATTGGACTATTTTTCACTGAGGTTATGGCCTTGACAGAGGTTTAAGTGACCAAATTTTAGATTAGTAGTTAGATTTTTTTTTCATTTAACTTTGTAGAAGCCAAAGTACTTCCAGATGTTGGCTTTCAGTGCAGAAAGTGCTGCTTGTAAAAGTCATCTCTCTGTTATGTGCACATGATAAACAGTCACTTCCACACTTTAGAGATCCACCATTTGCAGGACTTTGCTAGAGGTTCTTGGCATTAAATATTAGTCAGTTTCTGGCATGTATAAATCAATTCACAACTGTTCATTTCTGCATTGCAGTTAGTCAACAAATAGATTATAAGCCCCACCACTATTACATGTAGACATATATAAACACATACACAACACAAATGCAGACACTCAGATACTGTTCATATACACAAATACATACATAGTCCTTTCAGTTTTCCAGAATTTTATTCATGTTTTGGGACTCTTTAAACAAGAGTCCCAATAGTCCCAATTTATTTTTAAAAAGTACCATTTGTTCTGCACAAAGACTTTATTGTTAAATGTGCATTTATCCGTTTACATCAAACTGTCAAGCTTCAAGTGTCTTACACAAACAGCATAAAACCATTCTTTTCTTATCAAATCGTTTCCTTTCCATCAAGGCTTTCTAAAGCCTTAATTTAAAATTCAGGTAAACTCTGATGGAAACACAAAATGGAAAATTAGTTTCAAATAGAAAACAAAATATTACCAAAAACACTTTTTCAAAATCCATCTGGCTTCTTGCAGCCAGTCAGAAAAACAATGATAACAACTTTTTCACAAAAAAACAAGTGTAGAAATTTTCTTTGTTCATTTTTTGATAATAAAAACATACTCCCCCACCTTCCACCACTTTTTCATATTGAGAAAAAAATGCATTGACTTTTTGTCGGTATGAATGCAATATATATAATACACAGACATATTTATAATACAGGGAGCTGGTTGAAGTCCTATGATTTTACTCTTTTAGAAATTATTATCATCTGAAAGCAAATCTGAAGCAATAATGTTTTTGACTGTGTAGGTTAGTTTGTCTGTACAGTTAGCAAAATATATTATAATTTACTTGACAAATTTTATTAAGACTTTGCTTTAAGAGTCAGTCTAATTCAAAATGGTCACCACAGACAGGTGACCTTAAAAAAAAACTGGTGTAACTCAGCCAATTTTACAGATATTGAGCTAAAATTTTATGTAGTTGTAGCTGAGCATTTTCTCCATATTTTGAGTGCAATCCATTGCACTGCATTTTTGCTCAAAAACTTGACATAAACCTATGGAGTCAACCCTGTTTGTCTGTTAGCAAAATATCTCTTAAACCACTGGACTGATTTTAGAGAAACTCGGAAAGCAATTTTTGATTCTACATCTACAACTGATTAACAATTAAGTCAACCCAATTCAAGATGGCCACCACAGCTAACTGACCATAGCCTTAACAATAATGGCTATTACTAAGTCCACTTTCGAGATTGAGATATTGAGACTGATGTCAACACATATTCCAAGCTCTAACAGATTGTGTGAGATGTCACATTATCACATGAGATTGCAATAAGATGATCTTAGTCTAAAAGTCTGGTATGACAGGTGGCAGGTGATATGCATTCCTTCAAGGAATGCTAGGCCTTTAATTTTGTGTTTTTATGTAATGTCTGCCATTTGTAAGGATTGCAAACAATACATTCATTCTTCTAGTTAACTAGACATAAAACAGTAAAATTTTTAAAATCAAATGTCAAACACATCTCAATATAATATTCAATTAAAAATAACATTACACTTAAAATCCTGGCAACGGGCATGTCATTAAATGATTAATTGTCACTTTCAGTGCAGTATCTGGTTAAATAATATTTAAAGTATATACAGTTTTTCCTTAGAATAATATTCCCTAAATCCTTAGTGTTAGTCATATTATTGTTGTGTTGTTGAATTTTATTAGTTTTTTGTTTTTTTTTAACAAAATCTTGAAAGACAAAATTCGGTTTACATTTCATTAGGTAGGTAGGAAGGTAAATACGTTTATTTATGTAGCACTTTTCAGCACCAGGCGACTCAAAGTGCTTTACAACACAAGAACAAAATTACAGACAAAGTTACAGAACATGAAGCACAATGAAACAAAAGCTAAACAAGATAAACTAAACTAAGTGTACAGTTTGGATAAATAATCTAAAACATGAGAATGCTAAACTAATGATAGGTGTTTCTTCAGGACGCCAACAGCCTTTAGAGACCTCCCTCTTTTCACATTTTTGAAAGATTTTAAAAACTTCATTATCTCAATGAAACCTTCCTGGTAAAAAAAAAAGTTAAATAAATACATAAACTGTTTTGGCAGCAACCAGTTGGACTGATTGTATTCAGGAAAACTCCTCCTGATGTACAAGCATTTTATTTTCTGGTTTTAGACCTTTTACATACAATAATATGATTTTTGTTGGAATGTATTTAGTTACAACTGATCTGCCAATGTCAGGCTTTTGAAAAACATAAAGAAAACTGATTTAGTAATACTGGTTGTATGCCATTTAATCTGCATTGCAAACAGCTGTGGGAGTGTTGGAGGTACTGTTGGCTGTGTTCCCAATCAGATGGTAAGATCAGGCAAAACCATTTCTATTCTGATTGTTCTGAAGACACCTGGAGAACCAAAACAAACAAACAGGAAGTTTGTGAATAAAGGATGTGTTAAAAGTTTGACTTTATTCTATAGATCAAAAGTTCTAAAACAGTTCCACTCTGTGAAGAATATCAGTTTATTGTGACCCGCAACATTTTCTATTACACTTATTAGCAGTTCTTGAAGTAATGCAGCTCTCTTTTAGGAACAAATAAAGGTACATTTGTAACCATCAATAAAAAATAATGGCCAAGTATTTCTTCAATTCAATTCACTTTTATTTGGTCCCCAAAGGGCAATTCATTTGCAGCAAGTAGTGATAAAGCCAGCACACATACATAAACATAATACAGGGAATATAACATGCAACTGACACAAGTTTACCAAGCATACGACATGATTTTTTTTGCCACTAGTGCATTTGCTACAAATAGTAGTAACAACCAACACACACTCATAAAAAAATTAAAATAAAAAGGGATAAAATACAGCAATACAGCAATAAAATACAGCAACACTAGTTAAACAACCATGCAGCATAAGGGATTTAATCTACATTAATTCCATGGTAACATTTAATCTATAGTTTATTTGTTGCTGCCTTTCATGACAGTTTTAGACTAAGATCATCTTATGCTAAGAAATTATGTAGTTTAAGCGTAAGGTCAAACCTTGAAAATGGCAATATGCACAATCTAATGTGATACTGGGAAATGTAATGCTCATAGTATGTGATACAAGAAACTCCCAGCTACTATGGCATCAAACTTTTGCTCAATATTTTTAAAACTGACTTGGGTTACAGCTATGTTTGTGTTGAATAATGTCAGAGCTTGTGGTTTTTGGACCTGAGCATCTTCGGAACAAACTTTGCAGCTGTTCACTTCCTCTAGATGGTATTAATTTAGCCTCCAGTTCTGTCATGTAAAGCAGCTGGAAAATCAGAGGACTAAGCACTGTAATGAATCATGAAAGGGAACTACCAAAATAAAGGTCTAGTTTCCTTTAACATCCTGGGGTTTAAATGAACATTGTGTTATGTTGAGAAATGATGGAGCAACATTATTTAATTTCATGCTATATTGTGATATGGTGTGTGTTCTCGAATGATCTGTTAGCTCTCAGAGTATGTGTTGTGAATCAGTCAGCAAGCTGAACTTCTGTAAAATTCACTGAAATATAGCTATACACATTAAAACTTCTGTCGGCAAATGTTAATCAGAAGTGGCAGCCATTTTAATTGTAATTGACTACAAAAGTTAAACAGTTTTAGATGTACACTCAATAATTACAATGAGAGTTTAATTGAAATTGATCCAGTGGTTTATAAAGTACATTGCTAACAAACCAGGTCTGATTTGAGCAGTTAATACAAAGGGTTAAAGGAAAACTGTTGTGCAAACATTTGTGTTGCGGCTTAGCCTCAGTGATTACTACATCAAAGCTTAGTTCAGTATATGTGAAACTGGCCGAGTTTATAGCCATTTGGATGGTTGTTAGCATCGCTTTGTCATGACCATGACCTTGAATTGGGTTGACTTCAGTTAATCAGTTGTAGATGTCAACCCAATGACTACTCTTGAAAGTTTCATTAAAACATAAGTAAGAAATTTTGCTAACACACACACACACAAACACACAAATGAACACTGGCAGACATCCACGTTTGCCAGCAGGACATAATAAAACCAAAACCATAATATCACTTGTTATTAACTATGACACATGGAAAAATGGAGCAGATTACAGGTAATCACCACTGTGAAATACAAAACAAAAGCAGATTATCTGTCTAAATAAACCGAGTTTAATGTACATTTAAGAAAACCTACATAAAAAATAAATATTTAGAGTGTGAGCTTATTTAAGTTAAACTGCTGAACTGTGGGAAATGTGAACTTAGATATAACTTATCATTTTTCAGATGCAAATGCATCTTAAGCTGATTATGTGATATTTGGAAATGTGTGGCTTGTTTTAACAATTGGAAACCCAGAATGCTACAAAGACCAATTTCATCCTGGAATTAAAATGTTGAGCAAAATAACTGTGTGTTCACTTGGTTTAGGACAGCGCTTCCCAACTTCCCAGCCCCTTGTACACCAACACAAATCTGTGATCCCCCCACCACACCAATCTCATTTACACACATATGTGCATGTGCATCACAACTACTATAGTAATATTCAGAACAGTACATGCACTATGATGAAAATGTAAAAAGGTGTCTTTTGTGTGTCCTCTCTTAATTATGTGTAAAGTTCGGAAAACTGGACATAATTTCCTTTGATGTAAAAATGAGATATGCCAGCTTTTTTCCCCACTCTAAATCAGTTTGGAGACAAGTGAGTTCCTCACACCAGTATTATATGTATTAGCGCCATTTATTGTTAGTAGTCTGATTTTATCATCTGTGGCATGTAGAGCACAGTCATTTGTGATGCAGAGCATCTCATTGTGTTTGGGTGGGGAATTGAGCGCACTTTTTTTTACTCCTCTTCATGTTATCCTCCTCAGATACAGACACATGTGCTCCTCTTTTGCTATTGCACTAAGACGAAGAACAAGCAAAGGGGAGGAGTGCAGCAGTTCTGATTAGTGATCATGCGCTCAGGAGTGGAGAAGTATTGCACACTTGACAAGTCACATGGTATGTCCGTATGCTGTACGCCACTACGTACGGCTGTGTGTAGTGACATATTCCATACTACATCCCTGCCAGCACTACGAGGTTAACCATTCAAAAGACTGGCTCTTTTGAATGGCTCTTAGAAAAGAACAGATCTGTGAGGTTCAGATCACTTCAAAGAGCCATAAATCCCATCTATTCACCCAACTAAGAATGATGCAATTTTCAGAATGTTCTCTATAATGTTTCCAGCACTATTTTATTTCTTTAAAAAATTTTTATCTGCAGATAAAGTTTAATAAAGGATGCTGAATCTGTTTGTCTTTTTGTAAAGAGTGATGTCAGCAAGGACTGGTGTTTTCCTCAAATACACATTCGTCTAGGTTGCATATGAAGGTGCTTTATTTTATGTTTTTTTACTTTTCCTTCTTTTAAATCCATAAACACCAAATCACTTGTGAAAAGAGGTTCTGAGAGTATCAGAAAGAAACTTCCACCCAGACTTTAACAGTCATTTTAGTTGAAATGTGCAAAATAACCTCTGTGCCAATAAAGTCTCCCTGTGGGGCCCACCTCTCTTAAGGAAGCAGGCCCCAAAGGTTGGTAACCACTGCTTTAGGAGAATCTTCAGATTTTAATGAAACTAAAAAGAGGCATGTGAACATGTGCATAGAAAGGGGGTTGCACAAAGTCTGGCTCATCAGATTGGACTTATTGATATTATGTGGGTGTTCATGTGGATAAAAACAAGGATTGTTTTCAGTGCATGGAAATTCCAAAACTATTGCATATTTGGGCTTTTTAAAAACCATTTATTGTATACTGTACAGACCCTAAAACTATTGTATAAATACAATAATTATTGTATGTCTGGAATACTACCACCACAGCTAATACACACTAGCAAACACAACAAATAGTCATAACATAATCACTTTTACAGGTCCTGAACTAACTTAATGTGGTAGTAGCTGCTCCGTCATTTTTCAACATAAGACAATCTTCATCTAAAACTCTGGCATGAAAGGCAGAAGTCGATATGCATTTCTTTCAGAAATTTGGATCATTTAATATTGTCACAACACATTGACCAAACTATGTGCACAGCTTTAAGACCATCAGTATCATAATTATTATAGTAAGCAGCAACCGTACAAGTATTTCCACTTCTTCAGAAAGGCCCCGGACTTCTGGCAACATTTTTTGCAGAAGACCCTGCATCATTGTCTCTGCTGCTGGCCTCTGATTTAACATCTCCTTCTCCTCCCTGACGTTGCTCTTTCTTCTGTGGCAATAAAGATTATTTTTAAATATGTGGAAAGCAACAGTGAGCACAACTTCTGCACAGAAATGAAAGATTATTGAATATATTGCTAGCATTAAATAACCAGCAAGGGATGTAACATAGATTAAGAAC
>NC_051445.1:28449983-28454356 GCF_001649575.2 Kryptolebias marmoratus
GAGAAAATGTCAGCCTCTAGTACGCAGCGCTCATGGTGCGTTTAAAGACGGCTCGGAAAAACACATCCCCACATGTTAACAACAAATTAAACAATTGCAATGGCTGGAAAAAAGTGCGGGGGATATAGGGGATACATAAGGGAAGTGGGGGACATGTCCCACACATACCCCGGTTATGCCTTTGCTTGGGGGTGCTACGGGGGTGCTATGACTTTTCCAGGGGGAGCTATAGCACCCCCTAGCGCCCCCCTGGCGTCGCCAGTGCTTAAGTCTATGCTAACGTTGTTGCTGTGTGCTTTTCGCCCCAGGTTACGTGCCTGTTTTGTGAAATATTTAGACAGGATCCGAAGAATTCGGCACAATAAATCACACTCACACTGTTTCTGCTAGAATAATTGTGTCACTTTATTCCGCCACAGAACACAGCAAAGCAAGCAGCATTTCAATGCTTCACATCCCCGTGATGCTAACTTAATAAAACATAAGCGCCTCTTACCTTGACACTGGACTGGAGAGCCAACAGCCCGGGCAGAGTAGCATCAACGTAGCTGGGCGTTCGCGCGCAACCCGCAGCAGACTCTGTCCGGGGTTTGGTGCTTTCCCGTGTTATAGAAGTGAGTACACAAAGACCACGTGCGAAGAGGGAGGGCAAGTCCCTCCACGCAGTTGTTCCTGCTATGAGTTAGGCGGCAGCCATTTTCCCAGACTTCCAGATGCCCGCACACAGAAAAACATAAGTGTTCACAAAGAAAAATGTAAGTGTTGTCATTCCCCGTTTCATAAAAACAAGTTATCTAAGTAACCCAGAAAAACAAGTTGAAAAGATTTATCCCTTCAGCGCCCTACCTCTGCGATCATTTGCCTGTCTGGAACTTACCTGTGTCAAGCTGGACAAACTTAACTCTGTCGGATCGCTGGACTCCTTACCTCCCGGATTGCCGCTGGAAAACTCTGCCTTCGCCTCAACGGCACAAACATCTCTCAAACCTGTAAGGAAAGAAACAATTACTCTCAACTCCTTCAATTCTGGCAAGACTAATCCTGCACCCTAGAGTCACCTACTCCTTGCTTTTCAGATTGTTCCTATTTGCCCCTCACTGTAAATAACCTGCACATGTAAATAAATCACTTACCTTTACTCAAGTGTCCGTGCCTGGTTTCAGCTCCGCTCTTTAGACAAATATCCTGGTTTATGTCAATCAGCACTTTTTTTGTTATAAAAAAATACTGTGAACATAAATTGTTGGTAAGACAGTCTACCAGGAAGTAACTGTCTTATACGTCCCCATGAAATCAGTTTTCCAAATTGTGATTTAATTGTTCAGAATTCCATGTTTCATAATGTAATCACATTTTTGCCATCTAAAAAGCATGCTGTCATATGGTGGAGTAATAAAATTTCAACAAAACAAAATATCTACAATTGTATTAATCACATATTTTACAAAAAAAAAAAAACCTGCAAAAACTTTAAGTACAATGGAAAATACAATGCTTTATTAAAGGGTCTTAAATTCTGCCTGAAAATAATTTATACTTAAATATATATTCTTGTTGAATGTTACATTAAAGTACCTGTAATTAACACAATATGTTTACCTTACCTGTTATTAATCTGTGCTACAGAACCGTATGTTCCACTTTCACATATTGAATATGTGACAAATTCCCACAAAAATGTTACCAGTCTAGATTTTATCTGTGAAAAGAACTTAATTTGACATCTTTGTTGCACCGAATGGATGAATTAGTAATCTTTACTTTTCTCACAGTTGTGAGTTTTCAACTTATTTTTTTATAAAAGATTTACTGTTGTAATGAGAGGAAGGCTTAACCTAATTTACATCAACAAATGTTTCTTCCAGACTCGCATCAGCTTCTTCAAGCTGATAAATGTTTGAGACAAGGACATTTTGAGATGAGACACTTTTTTATTTTTTTTACATTCTAATTGGTGATTTTAGTTTCTTTTCAGACAAAAGAAAGAGCAGGAATGTTGGAATTTATTTATTAGAAACCTTCTTGTGCATAAAATGCTGATTAAATATTAATTTTTGAACATTTGACTAATGCTAGAAAAGAGGAAACTAGTTAATTTTTAAAGAAGTCTGAATTTTCCATTTGAAACACTTGGAAACATTGTGTCCTCTATAATAAAACACATCCTAACCTGACTACTACATCTACTTTAAGTCAGTTTTATTTTACAAAACACATGCACAATTGCTCCATTCAGATGATTTTTATTTAGAAGACTGTATCACAGGAACTTATTTCACATTTCCTTTTCTTTTGGATCCCATCAATATTCACTCAGTAATAAGAAAGTTTATTCCTTTATCCTGGCTGCATCTTCTCCAAAAATGTTTACAAGGCATTAAGATATGAAAAGAAATTTATCTCATAATTAAACATTTGCTTTGTGTGTAAGTCTGAAGAACTGCTAATGTGTATTGTAATCCACACAGAAAATTCTAAGAATCTGAAAATTGAACAGATATGTCTTTCTTTTTTTAATTGGAAAGATATATTTCTAAGAAGTTATTGCCTTTTAATTACAACACATAAGCTTTATGGATTTTTCTAAACTTATAAATTGTAAATTAGTTAAGTTTCTGTACAAACTACCATCCATCCATTCATTTTCTTTACTCACTTTTTCCTTTCCGGGATGCAAGGTAGGTGGTGCCTATCTCAAGCAGTTAGAGAGACAGAGGTTACACCTTGGACAAGTTGCAAGTCCATCACAAGGACACAGAGAGAGAAACAAGACAGACAAACATTCACACTCTCATTCACATCTAAGGACAATTTAGAGTTATCAGTTAGCCTGACAGGCATGTTTTTGGTCTGTGGGAGGAAACTAGTGAACCCAGAGAAAACAGATGCATACACGGGAAGAACATGCAAACTCCACCTAGAATGTCAAAAGTCAAGTCAAATTTTTTTATATAGCACTTTTCAGCAACAAGGCAGTTCAAAGTGCTTTACAGCATGAAAACCTAAAAATACAGAGTCATAATGAAAACACAAACAATAAAATAAAAAGCTAAACTAAACTTATCTAAAAGGCCAAGAGGTGAACCTGTGACCTTTTTGCTGTGAGACAACTCTATACAAACTAGAGACTACAAATTCTTCCAATGTTTAATTTTAGATTCTTTATACAAAATTAAAAAACAGCCAGATATGTATAAAAAAAATTATTTGAAAGCCGAATATTATCTTACTATATGACAGCACAGAATTTTTACTCCATTTAAAATCAAAATTTCATGAACAAGAGACTAAGACAAGTAAACTGCTGGCTCATCAAATATCTGCACCTGGCAAATACCCCAAGTTGTCACTGGTGCAGGAGCAACATCAGATCATTGGAAATTATTAAGACTTTTGTAAAATTCTGTTTGGCTAAACTCTTTTAAATGCTCTCATATTTCTACAGACCTTCCTCAGTGACATAAACACTGGTGCAACCTATGACAGCATTGGAGCTTGAGGCTGCAGTGGAATCTTTCCAAGGAAGTAGGAGCCCAAGTCCAGACGATTCCAAACCAAATTTTATCAAATCTTTCATAAGTACCTAGCCCTGTGTGACTGTAATGAGCCCTGAGTCCGAGCCACCTTCAACTAATGCTGGAGTTATCAGGTCGCTGGAGCCACAGCAATAAACATCGAACAAGCAGGTTTAACTAAAAATAGTTAGTTGAGCTAAAATTCAGATGGTGGCTTTACAATACCGAATATGGTAAGCATGTTTTGTACTTAGTGAAAATATTATCCATGTTTAACAGTAAAATATGCTATTAAATTCAGCATTGCTTTGTTTTGTTACATGTAGTGATCCAACAGGCAGCCTATGCCACAAAAAGCACAGTGCAGTACAGTACAGCATCTCTCTAACTTTCAGAGTTCTCTGTTGTTTTTCATTGGCCTTGATGTCAGACATGTTGATGCCTTGTTTGCACTTTTTCATTTATGTTAATTTAATTTATTTGTAAATGTGACTTAAATTAGGATTCAAATTAGATACAAACAATTATTTATTTTAATTTTATTTTTGTTTAAAAAAGTATTTCAAAAGTGCCTTTTTGTAAAACTAGTTTTACAGTATATCACATAATAAATAAATTTTCAACTTTCCTGGCAACTTCAATTAATCAGTGTGGCTTCTTAAGAGGACAGTTTACTTTCACAGAAGTTTGATTTACTTGGAGTTATACTGTGTTGTTTAAGTCCATCCATCCATCCATTCTCTTCCACTTATCCGGGGTCGGGTCGCGGGGGTAGCAGCCTAAGCAGGGAGACCCAGACTTCCCTCTTCCCAGCCACTTGGGCCAGCTCCTCCGGGGGAATCCCAAGGCGTTCCCAGG
>NC_051445.1:28454456-28465798 GCF_001649575.2 Kryptolebias marmoratus
GAGGCTACCCTCTCGTTCACCGGGGTAAACCCCAACGTGCAGGCACCAAGATGGGGGGCAACAAGTATGCCCACTCCTGCTCGGCGCCTCTCGCCGTGGGCAACTCCAGAGTGAAAGAGTGTCCAACCCCCCTCAAGGAGACTGGTTCCAGAGCCAGAGCCGTGCGTTGAGGTGAGCCCGACTATTTCAAGCTGGAACCTCTCAACCTCACACACCAGCTCAGGCTCCTTCCCCACCAGAAAGGTGACATTCCACATCCCAAGAGCCAGCTTCTGTAGCCGAGGATCAGACCGAAACGTAGCGCAAGTTGTGTAAACAACGAAAGCGCTGTGGACAAAGTTGGCCCTGTGTTGTTGCTGTTTTTTAAACTTATGGGGATTCTCCTGAGACTTCAGGAACAGAGGTGCAGTGGAAGAAATCCTCTGGATGCCGCGATTTTTGCGCAGAGTAGGACAGCTGTTATCCACCGGAGATTTCAGGCTTGACAGCGCCTTCAGGTGGGGTACTGACGGCATGAACGATGCAGGGTAAGCTAATGCTGTTGTTTATATTCCTACCTTCATTCTTTATGCTTGCATCTGGTCACACCCACGACCAATGAGTGAACAGGAGCTAAGCTTGCTCCACCCATGAAGCAGGGCCGACCCGGCTGGCCCTACTCCGAAGCAGCTAATATAGATACATACAGCATGTGTTGCCTTCATTATAAGGCTTTTAATTTTTTGCGGCTCCAGACATTTGTTTTTTGTTTTTTTGGTCCAAAATGGCTCTTTCAACATTTTGGATTGCCGACCCCTGGGTTAGAGCATTGTTGTTACTTCAAGCCACTAGATGGCACTGTTGTGATCCAATTGGGAGGATGAGACCCCAGGAAGAGTGAAACTAAATGCAATTCCCATCATTGCACTTGGCTTGATAACACACATGTAAAAAAGTTGCTTAGTTTTTACCAACTATCTCCTTATTTTCATTGACACCTGCCACAACACTGGTTTGAAAAAAAATTTCACACTCTGCTCACTCCTGAAACAGAGAGAGACTGAGCAGAAGTTTTTTCAAAGGCCTTTACTCTGACCGCCAAGAGTTTTTTTAAAACAACAAAACATAAATTTGAATTTTGATTTAAAAGTAATAATAACCTTTAATTTCCTTGTATCTATAGAAATACTTTCAGACGGACTTTTATTGACAACCATTATCATTGACTATTTGTGAATATTTTGTTTCTAAACTCTAATAACAGTAGATGAGGAAAAAAGGCTTGAAGTAGAATACTAGATTAGCTTTAAAATCGAGTTCTTTTATTAGGTTTCTCTATCACACCAGACAATGCTTGGATTAAAAACTGTATGTGTGTTGGCCTCTCATAGGCCGTTTTAAAAACAACCAACCCCATAGGCTAGATGAGTCTTTGGATTGGTATCCATCATCACATTTGGCTTTCAGCAAGTCTCTGGTAAACTTGGCTGCAAAGAAAACATACTGAGTCATTACTAGAATCAGTATCAGCCAGGTGCCAATAATCACTTTATAATTTGGTATCAGACCATCATTTCCATGATCCATCAATCAGTCACTTATCAAATCAAAGCTTTATTGTCATATCTACAGTAAAGAAACATGTTTCCCTGTGCACTGAAATTCTTACTTTGCTGTCCCCCACTGGACGTCGGAATCAACTTACCCATAATAAATCAAGTTACACATAATAAAGAAAAATAATAAAATATAAACTCTAAAAAAATACAGGCTATAAAAAACAAACAAACACACAAAAAAACTAAAATATACAGGCTATTTAAAGGTACAGTTGCATGTGCAAAAAGATAATGGTGCAAGCATTCTGTGCAACTGTATACTAACACGTAAACAAAGTAAAGTACAGCACGTGCAATGTAATAGTGAGTATGAGGAGTGTCATCAGATCACTTGTTTAAAAATCTAATGGTGGTAGGAAAGAAAGAGTTCTGTAGCCTGGATGTTCTGCATTTCAAACTTCTGAACCTCCTGCCTGAAGGAAGAAGTGTGAATAGTCCATGTTGGGGGGGGGGAGGAATTGGGTTTTTAATGATGGAGGCAGCTCTCTTGTGGACTCTGCAATGGTAGATACAATGCCGGTGATCTTTGTGGCAGTCTTTACCACTCTCTGCAGGTGTTTGCGGTCCTCCACAGTAGCACTCGATGATGCAGCGGTAGAAGTTGCTGAGGATTTTGGGTGGCATGCCAAATTTCCTCAGCCTCCTCAAGAAATACAGCCACGGCTGAGCTCTCTTTAGCATCTCCATGGTGTTCAGTGTCCAGGTGAGGTCATCACTGATATAGACCCCAGGTACTTGAAAATGTTCACCCTCTCCACCTCGAGATCCCGAATAAACAGCAGCTGATGAGGTCTCCTCTTCTTCCTCATATCCACAATCATTCCCTTGGTCTTGTCAGTGTTGAAGATTAGGTTGTTGTCACACATCATGCCGCCAGATTGTTTACCTCCCTACTGCAGTATGTCTCGTCTCCTCCAGTGATACGACCTATTAAAGCTTTGTCGTAAGCAAACTTCAGGATGATGTTATCGGGATGGGAGGCGACACAGTTGTGGGTGAACAGGGTGTAAAGAATAGGGCTGAGGACACAACCCTGCGGGGCACCAATATTGGTAGTAATGCTGTCTGAAGTCCTGTTTCAAATCCTGACAGACTGAGGCCTGCCAGTCAGGAAGTTCAAGAGCCAGTCACAGAGGGTGGGATGTAGTCCAAGAGATGACAGTTTATGGATGAATTTATGAAGGATAACCATATTGGAGGCGGAGCTGTAGGCGATAAATAGTATCCTAACATAGGAGTCTTTATTTTCCAGGTGGGAGAGGGACAAGTGAAGGGCGGCGGCGACGGCATCTGAGGTGGACCTGTTGGCCCTGTAGGCGTATTGCATAGGGTCTGTAGTGGCTAGGATCCTGTTTTGTATTTGGGACAGCACCACTCTTTCAAAGCACTTCATGATGATCAGAGTGCTATAGGCCTGTGATCATTCAGGCAGGATGGGGGTGTCTTATAACAGGTAGGAACAGTGTACTGCCTGAGGGAAAGGTTGAAAATGGAAGTGAAGACATCAGTTAACTTATCAGTCCTCAGAGCAGGACACTGGGAGTGTTCGGGAACACACAGAGCTGAGTTTGGTAGTTTGGCCAGGCATAGACTGGAGTCTGATTCAGGCAGCAGTGTAACCACATTGAAAAAAACAATCTGTTGTCAAAAGGAGGACAAAGAGAAAGGTTACTAAGGCTAGTGGAAGGGCACATCCTGCAAGAACCCCCATCAGAATGATGGATGAGAGAATGGAAGCCCGGAAATCCAACAACTTGCCAGAAAGCTTGTTGTGACTTAAACTTTCTCTAGATAAAGCACACCTCACCGAACCATTCAGTATTAGCAATGTACCTGGCGGACCTTTATTCTACATCTTTGAGAAAAAACAAAACAAAACAATGAACAATTTAACAACCACCTGCCAATTTGTACAGCCTCATCATTAAACATGAGACAACTATTTTGCAAATTTTGGGTGAGGATTTCCCACTTTTATCAGGAAATACACAACGTCACATTGAACTAAAAAGCTTAGCCTTCTGTACAACACGAGAGATAAAACCTAGATCAACTGATTCTCTGTTGTAAGCTGCAGAGGCTCTTTTGCTTTTCATGGTTTGGTAATATGAGAGATCCCTTTGGGCAGGCAGTGTGCGGTTTAATCAATGATCTTTAGGTTTTTATTGTAGAGACTCTGTATGAAGGTATATTAACTCTCCTCAGGCTAACCGTACTTCTCTTAACAAACACAAACTTTAATAAATTAATGAGCTGTTGTATACAGAGAAATGTATTGATGCCCAGGGGCTGGGAAACAACAAATTGCAGCTTGTTTTATTGAAACTGGATGTGTTGACATTATTATTACGTCTCTCTCATTATTTAATTATACAGAAAGCATAAACCTGAAAGTGTAACTGATATATCAGAATCAGTGATTTAAACCTTGTATAAAGATGAAAATGTGCTGTATCAACAAATCTACCAAAGACATGTTGGGTGGTAACAGCTTACAGAACATTCTAATTTAATATGCTTAACAAACAAGTGCCTATTGGCACATCCAGCATTTAGGGAGCATCATTATTTGGAGTAGTGCTTGAGTCTGTCTCATGATTTCAGACCTCTCTGTGTTCTCCTTCTCACTGACTCTTGAGGAAAATCTCTGACTCTTTACTTGATTAATGCTTTACTGTGATTTCAAGCTCATCTTATACTCACTCTGAATTCTGTAGCATGATTGGTTGTTTGATGGTGCACAGTGTTGCAGTTATGAAATAAATGTTTAGAAAAGCAAAGTCATTACAATTTTAGGTAAATAAAATTAATACTCTTATTAGCCTGCTCAAAACATCCTCACATTTGCATCATGTAAAACTGTCACACATGTTCAGAAAGTGTTAAAATCCAACATGTTTAAGGTCCTGGAAATGGAACATGCCCATAGACAGACTGTAATGTAAGCCTCAAATAGTCACTGTGTGAAAAGTGTGAAAACTATAAGTCAGATTTGAAAGGTTTTTGAACCATGATGATCACATATAAGGTTTTATATTTTCAGAGTGTTTTATGTAGGATATATGACAAGTTAAAAAGATCTTTCACTTCCAGTTTTGAAGAGAACATTTCAAGAAAAAATCTAAGTCAGGGGTGTCCAATCCTAGTCCTGGAGGGCCACTATCCTGCATCTTTTAGTTGTTTCTTTGCTTTGAAACACTTGACTTCACTGAATGAGTGATTAACCGGCTTCTGTAGAACTGTAGAACTGCTGAAGAGGAAGGAAACATCTAAAACATGCAGGATAGTTCCCCTCTAGTACCAGGATTGGACACCACTGAAATCTGTACAAGCTTGGGTGTGCATTCTCTCCAATCTGGGGGGAATTGAGAGAAGCCATGTTCTATACCAGTGAGAGACACTAAGGGCAAGAAAACAAAAATGGTTATCTTTTGATGTTTAATTTGTGTATATTTAAAAAAAATGAGAAAAAAAAGTCAGAGTAAATTGTTTGCAAAGAAATAAATACATTTTTGACAATTAAAAAGTTAGTGTGTGACATCTACTGTCAGATAAACACTGGGAAAACCTGCACAAATATAAAACTTAAACTTCAGTTGTGTAAACACTGTAAAAGATATCAAAATACAGTTTTAGGCATGCAAAGTCCACATTACTGTGACCTGTTCAAACTTTGAATTAAGTTTTTAATTTGAAGTATGCGAAGTACGTTCGAAATTATGAAACCGCTAATTCTAGCACACATGCAATTATACTCGGACATTATTTCACAGAACATTGTGACTATGGTCAGTGACTAAAAAAAAAAACACTGTCTCCTTTGTCCTGGCTGACGCTCTTACCTATAGGAATGGTAACAAAAGGGGGAGTGTCTGTTTATACTTTATTTTCTGTCTTCTGCAATCAACATATTTTTGCAAATTTGGTGCTATTTTGACCATTCATATATCAAAATGTTCAGCTTGATTGGGAAAAGAGTGTAATGATTTTAACATTTGTTACTTTTACACTTCTTAAATTTAACTTTATTTGCAAACATTTTCCCCATAGAAATACATTGAGGTCTCTACAGTTCTTTCAAAACAATGTCCAAAATCAACCTCAGCTTAATTGCCCTATTTTTGTCCTCTAATGCACTTTTTAGCTTTCAGCAATTATTTTCATAAATTTAGCCTTTCCATGTGGTTTTGCTAATTTTAGCTTTCAGCTACATTTTTGCTAGTTTTAGCTACAGTTTTCAATAATTTGAGCTTTTAGCTACATATTGGCTACATTCAAATTTTATTTCAGATTTTGCTAATTTTAACCATTAACCATGATTTTGTTCATTTTAGCTCATTTTAGGTTTTGGCAGCATCTTAGCCAATTTTAGCTTTAAGTTAGTTTTGCTGATTTTGCTTATGCTTCACCAGATTGCAGCACAGTCATTTAGCACTCAGCATTCACTCTGCATATGCACAGAAAATGCTAATTCTCAAGTTGACAGTCTGCAAAGATAAATAAAAGAAATGTTATTTTAGAATAACATTGGTTAGCAGTGGCGGGCGGTGCATTTCACAATAAGATCTTCATGGATGTCCAACTTAGTCAACAAATACCTTTCATTATGCCAGCATTTATAACACCAGGCCTAGAGAGTAGTTAGGAACACACTTAAGCATTGCATCACCTCAGTTGTGTACAAAATGGGCTATTATCCGGCGCATTTTAAAAATCAACAAACCCCCATCAGCAATTAAAACATATCTGGTATGCTACTGTCAAAACTAAATAAAATAGAATAAAATAAATAAAATGTTTGCTCTCACCAAAACGGCTGTGTCCGCCAAAACACTTATTTCAACACAAAATCTATTCTGACCGGTTTGCTAGCTCGGGGTCGGCCTTCCTCCTCTAACGAGATCTAGCTTCTCTTGAAAAGTTCGTGAAAACAGCCTTGCCAGTATATCAGCAACCAAATCAACGTGTTGCTCTCCTTCGGCCATTGTGGGTTAAAAAAGTTTTTAACTGTTAACAGTCCCGGGTGTGACTCTGTTGATCTGCATAGCACTGCCGTGACTCAAACTAGTAAGTATCCATATCCAATCATAGGATGCGTAAATGTCACGTTCAATGTGAGGCTAGCTAGAGGGCCTTACTGACACAACTCGTGATCTGATTGGCTATCGCAACTGTCTATCAACTGTATTTGCCCGTTCACTTACAGTGCACAGATGCCCGCACTGTTGATTCTGAAGGCCCGGGCAGATTTCATACAGCCTGGCAACATAAGATAGCTTAATTCTGATTGGACAAAAACTCTAACCTAAAAACAACAGCACTGGAAGGAGCATAGTATGACATGAAGAGGATATGAATATTTTTAGATATCTAGGGAAAGTAAATTAAAAATTAACCTTTATCATAATTATGATCGTGATTTCTGGTTATGTTAGGCCAGCAGACGGCCCACCACTGTTGGTTAGGTATAATACTAGTGATGGTACATATGATGCCAAGGCTTCGCAGCATGTGTTAAAAAACCCAAGATCCTTTATAAAGTGCGTATTGACCTGTGTTTCTTCTCTGACAATTGATGTCACTCATAATGTGTGATGCCTGGTTCAGGAAGTGGTTTTAAGTATTAGCATGATTTATAAACATGTAGATATACACAATAGATTCCAGCAGAATTTGTATGTTAGTTTTGGAGGTTCTCCACTCCCAATAAGGTATTACACACACTAGGGATATAAATATTTAAATGTTTTACTATTCTACTACCGGTCAATTTATTTATTTATTTATTTTTGTCTGCTTTAAGGGTCGGTTTTGGAGTTATGGCCTCAATTATATTATCTGTTATGGTTCTAAGGAAACAAACAGTGGTGTCATTTAGATGCCATGGTCACCAAGTCAGGAACTCCTACTGTCACAAACAGAATCAAACAATGGCAGAACAGAGGATCCCGTTTTGTGCTGGAGAGAGACAGAAGTGCAAATATCCAAGCCTATACAAGCTTGGTCCATCTATGTTTTGGTAATTGAATTTTTAAATTTGTTTATTTATTATCAGGAACCAGTATTGAAAGAAAAACAAACAAACAAACAAAAAAACAATTGGTCATTTGATTTTCTACTAAAAAACAAATAAAATATTTTAGGATATGAGCAGTTTCTTAAAGCCCCAAAATAGGTAAAACAAATTCCTAAAAATGGTTTAATTTTCTTTTTTAAAGTAGAATAATAAAACATCAGATTACTGGTAAACAGAATCTAATTAATGACCTGTTTTCTTATATTTTGACACCAGAAGTTGTCAGCCAGGCAAGACTGCAATAAAAATTTAAAATAAAAAAAAACCCAGCCAGTGTTGTAGGGAACTAGGCTTTAAAGGGGAAATTAAATAAATACAAAAATAATGAGTTTTCATGTTTTTTCTTTTAAACTCTTACATAAAACATTCCAGAGACCCATTTTTTTATTTATTCAAAACATTAATGTTTTTTTTTTAAGTTCTTGTGTCAACATCTCCCAAGTGGGGTGATTGTGGGCAGTTTTATCAGTTTTTGGTTGGCGATATACATGGTGCCATGGACAGCTATGGCAGTCCACTGTAGGACACTGAAGAGGTTGCTGTAGCGTTGTTGATCAGTAGTTTGGATAGCGACAGGCAGTGGTTCTTCTATTAAAGATTTGTATTTCAGGAGGTCCTCTTCGAAGCGTTAACTGCACAGTGAGTCACTGGACTTTGGATTGTAATTTCCATGCAGGAGATAAACTAACCACATCCATCAAACTTTCTTGTCCTTCAGGAAGCTGAAGGATGAAACACTCGTAAGTTTTGGATCGGTTTACGCAAATAGTTGCAGCACACTGAATCATTTCACTCCCACACTATACATATTTGCTATTATCTGGATCGGTTCATCGTCTGTCTTGGCGCTTTGTGGATCTTGTTGAACCCTGTCTATACATATATATGTTTATAAATCCGACTATTTTTAAATATCCACTCATTCTTTGACCAAATATTTAAAAAAGAACTTCTTTTAAACCAACTAGATGGAAAGCTTTAAGGCTTCGTGAGGCTTCCTCTGGTCGATACTGTTGAATTTTATTACAAATATGGATAATTCATATTTATTTATAACAAGCTCACATAAGTGGCTGTTTGTGTACAAGGCTCATAACTAATGGGATTCAGACAAATTTAATACGTATTTCTTCAGATTTCACAATTTTTAGCTACAAAATAAAAATATGATCCACCCTCCCTCAACTTTGAGTTGGTTCAGTTATTACGATATAAGACTGAATAACATGTTTGTTGTGTGGTTATAATGTGATGTTTGATGTGTGCTTTTGCATCCTCATTTTTTAACAATCAAGCACTCTTGCTAAAGGAACTTGTCCTAATGGTGGGCATAATAGTGCTGTTAGTAAGTGACACTGGTAATGTAATTTTAAGGTGTCTACAGAATATAAATAACTGCAACTGGACATAACTCAGAACAAGCAGATTCACTGGAAGTATAAAAGTATTTTTCCTTTTAGTTTATGTCCACAGGTATTAATGTAAGAGTGAACGATATTACTTGTTCTTGGTTTTCTTTCAGGTGCAAGTGTAGAGGTTGGTTCCTCTACCTCTCCCTTCCCTGTTGTTTTGCTCTTCCTAATTACTTTCTCCACAGCTGCTGCCTATTACCGGGACCTTGGGGGGGAGCTATTTAAGGTGGAGCCTCACTCCAGACCAGCGCCGGAACAAAGAATTACTTAGGTTTGACTTTACCTGGCTCACTGCGACTCTGTGTCATTTATGTATCCAGGTCTCAGTATTCTCTCTTGTGCTCTCATAGTGTTTATGCTCAAGTGGTCTGGCGGCTGGCAGACTGCAAGCTCCCCATTGGACCCGTCACTGCAGCAGCAGCTGTTCCTGCACTACGTCTCGCCTCCTGAGCCTCACCTGGTTCCTGGTATTTCTACTCCTGAGCCCTCACCTTCTCCTCCCTCCCTGGGTTCCCTCACCAACGCCTCGATCTTTGGGTTGCACTGTAAATATACTCACCAGGTCACACTGTGGATTATTGGATCCTGGTCCTGTCTCCTAGCCCTCACACTCCAGGAACGACAACAACAAGTAAGCCAGTTATTTTTTGATTCAATTCAATTCCGGTCCAGTTCCACTCAAAGACAAAGTGTCATTCACCGCCTGACTCCCCTCTGTCCCCACAGTGGATTCCTCTGGGCTGGAGTTCTCCAACTTAACTAACCCTAATAAATATATATTGTTCTTTATACCGCAGAGTGTCCTGCCTGTATCTCTAATCCGTTCGCCTTTGACAGACACCCACAGACCCTAACAGCAAGGAAGAGGTGAATTCCAGGTGTGGAGGTGGAGATGAAGAGGGAGGTTCAATGGTATTTGTTTCATTTTGTTTTTCTCTTTTTTTCATTTTTTTATCATTACAAAAACCTATTCATCATATTTTAAAAATATAATCATTGTTAGCACTGTTTGTGTCTCTGTGCACAACTGTACAACTCATTTATTGGTGAACAATGCTGTGTATGTGAGTGCGTGGGGGTGTGCGTGTGTGTCTGGAGGCCCGTATTGAGCGCCACCGTAGCTCCTCAAAAGACTTAATGAAATTTAAAGGAGCAATGTTTTTTTCGAATCAGCATGCTGGTAATTGCCAGTGACAGAAATAGATTTTCTGTCATTTCAGGGGTTTATGCAGAGGTCCAGCGACGTTTTTCTCTCACAAAGTATGTTTTGATTTTTACAAACAAGAAAAATGATAAACTGGCAGACACTCAGATCAGCTGTCAGCTCAGACACCACATGAAATAGGATATAGACAGTGAACATGGTCTTTGTTTAGTAAACTCAGCTAATTTTATTCCAGACATAAATCTACAAAAACAAATTCTGCAATAATTCATCCACATAAGGAACCAAAGTGTATAAAATGGCATAATTTAATAAGAGCTCTACTTGGCATAATATTTTGATGAGAAAAACATTTATTGAGACATACACTCCTGATCAAAATCTTAAGACCAGTCAAAAAATTGCAAGAATTTGCATTTTGTACAATTGGATCTTAAGAAGGTTCTAAGAAGAGCTTCACAATGATAAAGGAAAAATCAGTGCAAGAGAAAAGAACTTTTGAGCGGGGAATTTTCTGCAAACTGCATTTACACTCAAACATGATTTTTTCAGCTGATCAAAAGTTTAAGACCATAGTCTTTAAAAGCCAAAAGCTGTGCAAAAATCTGAATTCCATGTCATTTTCTGTCAAGTCTTTACACTGTCAAGACCTCCTGATGGCAAAAAAGCTCACTGACTTTGAACGTGGTAGGATCAACATCACTCTGCTAAACAACCTGAACAGCTTCTTCGCACGCTTTGAAGCACAGAACAACACAAACCCACATAAGAGCCCTCCCCCCCCTCATGACCAGACACTGCGCCTCTCAGCCGACATGGTGAAGAGGGCACTTGGCAAAATCAACCCCCGCAAAGCAGCGGGGCCGGACAACATCCCAGGCCGTGTGCTAAAAGGCTGTGCAGAGGACCTGAAAGATGTCTTCACTGATGTCTTTAACACCTCACTGGAGCAAGCCGTTGTTCCATCACTATTCAAAACCGCAACCATCATACCGGTGCCAAAGAAACCATCACCATCCTGCTTCAACGACTACCGTCCAGTGGCGCTGACACCCATCATCATGAAGTGCTTTGAACGGCTGGTCATGGCT
>NC_051445.1:28465898-28537965 GCF_001649575.2 Kryptolebias marmoratus
AATTTTAAAAATATCTGCAAGTCATTAATAAGGCATAATCAAATGTATGAATGTTGTCAGAATGTGGGTAGTTTTGAACATCCCATTTTTTCAAATGAGTTTACTTTGGGACCAACATCAGAAATAAGCAACATGCCTTACTTAAGAGAAAAAATGAGGGCCTTCCTTGGAAATTATGAAGTTAACCATGCAGTATCTGTTAAATGGATAAATCTAAATGGCAATAAATACATGCGGGAGAATTAAAAATATTTCACAATGAATAAACATTTCAGCTTAGTATGAATAATTTTATTTTTTTAGTTATGAGACTAAAAACTAAGAGAAAATTAAGGACACTGTAAATTAGATATTCTGGTAAACACTTTATCCAATAATTTTGACATAAACCAGAGTTTGTTGGAAGAGGGGAACCGAAAGCCAGACACTGAGACAGATTAAAAGGTAAGTGGTTTTATTTACAGGTGCGCACAAAAAACTGAAGGGGACAACCAGGAGAATCTGAAAAGGCAAGGAGGAGCAAGGTGAGTCTCGGGTACAGGATGTGCTTGAAGAGATTGTAGGATTTTGAGGAATTAACTGTTCTTTGTCTTACAGTTTCAAGACATGACGAAGCAGAGGTAAACAGAGGCAGTCCAGGTGGAGAGGCGTTCAGAGGTTCAGCAACAGGTAGGTTCACCAGGTAAGTGCAGCGGATCGGTTCAGGAAGGCAAGCGGTTCCAGAGGCGAGGAAAAGGTACAAAGCAGAAACGTTAACTTAACAGTGAGCTTGGAGTCAGAACCTAGAGGCTGAGACTCTGACCCATAAAGTGCGATGCTCCAGCGAAGATCTGAAACCAGCCTGAGGCTTAAATGCAGGTGCTGCTCTTCAGGTGAATCAGCTACAGCTAGGGAGGAAGAGTTACTGGAACCGTCAGCAGGGCGGATACAAAATGGAAGTTACTCTGTAACTATGGTTCTGTGAATTCCTGGATGACTGCCAGTGGCAGTAAACAAAGTGGATGTCTCTTCGCGCTCCGCGCAGGTCGAGAATTAATGGAAACAAAGTCACGCACATGACACGTAGCTCACCTGGGCGTGCGTCTATAAATAGCACGTGTGAGGCTACGTTCGGCCTCTTCAGATCTTCTCGCGGGGAAGAAGTTCCGAGTGACCAGTGTGACTGGCAGTCTTCCAGGAATTCACAGAACCATAGTTACAGAGTAACTTCCATTCTGTTTCATTCCTTCCTGACTGCCAGTGGCAGTAAACAAAGTGGATGACTTATGCCAGTGATGTCACGAGGAACGCAGTACTCACCCCCCTCTCAGGAGGTAGATGAAGCCAGAGGTAGGATTGCCGAAGCCAGCGCAGATTCGTGTGCTACGTTGAGGCGGTAGAATCGTGCAAACGTCGTCGATGCCATTGTGCTGGCTTATGAATCGGTGGGGGCAGCAGTGAGTACTGCAGCAGCCCCCCCCGATTCATAAGCCAGCACAATGGCATCGACGACCCAATGCGACAGCCTGTGCTTCGAAAGGGCCCGCCCCCTGTTCTGTCCCCCATGACAGACAAACAGCTGGTCTGATCGCCGAATAGCACCCGTAGCGACAATGTACAGCTGCAATGCCCGAACTGGGCACAGCGTGTTTGCCAACCTCTGTTCCTCGGACTGAAACGGGGGAGGGCAGTGAGCCCCCAGTTCGATGGCCGTATTCACATAGCCTGGAGGCAGAACCTTAGGGAGAAAGGCGATGTACGGCCACAGTGTCACCCCAGACACATCTGCCTTCCAGCGCAGGCAAGTAGGGATGATGGCAAGAGTGTGGAGCTCACTGACCCGCTTAGCTGTTGTTATGGCTAACAGAAAGGATGTTTTGAGGGACACTAGTTTTAGTGGAGCCGCACACATGGGCTCGAAAGGTGGCCGGCTTAGGGCCTTCAACACCAGTGGGAGGTCCCATGCTGCCGCTGGCCTCCGCAGCGGGGGACGTAGCCTCCTTGCACAGCGGAGAAACTGTGCCGCCCAGTAGTGTGCCCCCACTCGCCTGCCATCAGTGCCACTGTGGCTGGCTGAAATGGCTGCTAAGTGCACCTTCAGGGTTGATACCTCCCATCCAGCATTGAACAGGATGTCATGTAGGGAACACCAAACTGGGTCAACTCCCTTGAGCCTGCACCACGCCGAGAAACAGCGCCAGCAATGGGCATAAACCCTCATCCTAGACGGAGCCCTGGCACTGTGCAGGGTTCGCTGAATGGAGGGCTCCAGACCTGTCTGTCAGGACGTGTTGAGAGCGAGGCGAACCCAATATGCAGACTCATCTTAAAAATAAAAACTGATTTATTTAAATAACAAAAGTAGAAAACAAAAGGCTGATGAGGCAGCAACACAAACTATAACAGAAATCCAAAAACGGCAATGTGAAACAAGATGAGGCAAGGCAAGGCGGGATCGTGGACAAAAACGACAACACATGGACATACCTGAGACAATCAACAATGAACCGACGGGGAGGTGGAGAAAATGACCAGATTATAAGGCACAGGGAAATCATGGGAAGTGGGCACAGGTGAGTGATTACAATTACAGACAGTTGGAGATGGGTGTGACAGAAAACCAGAAACTTCTGAGCAGAGGATAGGTGGATAGTGACAAAACAGAACCAAGGTATAAAAAAGACAAAATAATACAAAGACAAGGACAATAAAGCCAATACAAGAATCCAACAAGAAAAACCTAAATCATAACAGAACCAAAACCCAGACATATGACACTGTCAGGGGCTGCCAGCACCCTTCAGTGGCCACTCTGTGAGATGCAGACGGCCTGGAGATAGGTGCCAAATCCTCCCCTCCATCTGAGACAACAGGTCTGCCCTGACCGGAAGTCGCCACGGCTCCCCATCCAGCAGACTGAGGAGAAGTGGAAACCAGACCCTCATGGGCCACTCGGGGGCCACCAAGAGAACCCTCATGGTCCCTGACCTCACTCGGTGGAAGGGGGCAGAAGCAGTGAAAATGGGGGAAAGGCATACAGCAGACCGGCTGGCCATCCATTCTCGAGGGCATCCATCCCCAGCGGGGCGCTGGTCTCTGCCAGGGAAAACCACAAGGGGCAATGTGTACTGCTCCTTGAAGCAAAGAGATCGGCCTGGGCCCTGCCGAACCGGCCCCATATCTGCCGAACCCCCTGAGGATGGATGGAGCCTCCATTCCCCTGGGGGAAGCCTCTGGTGGGACAGGTAGTCGGCCAGAGAGTTCCTCATCCCCGGTAGGTGCATAGCGCTGATGGAAGCGAAGCGAGGGTATGCCCAGGTCCACAGCCTCCGGGTCTCCCTCAGGCACCGTAACGACCTGGTCCCACCCTGGTGGTTGATGTGGAACACTGCCGAGGTGCTGTCCGACCTGATGAGCAAATGCTTCCCCTCGAGAGAGGGCAAGAAGTGCCTGGGCGCCTCATAGGTCGCTCTCAGCTCCAAGACATTGAAGTGGAGGTGCCCCTCCTGAGGGGTCCACCGCCCCTGGACGGACTTGCACTGCCACTGCCGGGGGTCCATGTGGAGGCTGTTGAGCCATCTCTGCAAGGACCGTAGGTGAAGCAGGCCCACGGGAGCATCCCCAGCAGTCTCAGCCACAGCTGGAGTGGAGGTGAAAGGACTGGAGTAGGGACTGAATCCTGTCCACCCTCTCCGTAGTCAGACGGGCCCGCATGGCCACTGAATCCAGGGCCATGCCCAGAAAGACCACCTGCTGAGCTGGGATCAGCGAACTCTTCTGTGGATTCACTGTGATCCCTAGCGCTTTGACATGGTCCAGGACCTTTGACGTTGCCTGCTCTGCCTCTTGAAAGGAGGGGGCGCAGAGGAGCCAGTCGTCGAGATATGGCAGGATCTTTAACCCCGACAGACACAGGGGGCTTAAGACTGCCCTCATGCACCTCGTGAAGATTCGAGGGGCTAAGGAGAGCACGAACGGCAGGACCGCAAACTCGTAGGCCACGCTGTGAAAGGCAAACCGCAGGTACTTCCTGTGTTCCGGGTGGATTGGAAGGTGGAAGTACGCGTCCTTCAGGTCTATGGATGTAAATCATTCTCCGGCCGCTGGGGGGGCGCTGGCCCTTGTCCAGCCCCGCCAGTGTCCCCCAAGGTGCAGCCTGTTCCGCCCTGGGCTGACGCCAAGTTCCTGCCACAGTCCGGCTCTGCTGCCCAAACTGTGGACGAGTGGCGGCCCGAAATTGACGGCGCGGGTCTCGTACATCCCGTCTCCGTGGTTGTGGAACGGGGGGTCCCATTGGCCCACCTCAACCACCCCCAGCCCCAGAGGCCTGACTGGACTGCCTACGGCGTTCCAGTGCCCTCTCGGCCTCTGGTCCAAACAGCTGGCCCGGGACTACCGGCAGCCTGTGCAAGCTCTGCCTACAATGATCTGAGATGGGCGCCTGCGCCAACCAGACCTGACGTCGGGTGACCACTAGGGTGGACAACAGGTGACCCAACTCCCTGGACATAAGCCCAAAGAACTGAAGGGCCGCGTCGTTAGTATTCCCCAGTGCTGCTCCCGCCGCGCCCGGCTGCAGCATCTGGGATTGAGCCAGGAGGAGAATCGAGAGGGAATTGCCAATACGTGCAATATGGGCCGCAGCGTCGTATGCTCGGCACAAAAGGTCGTCTGTCACCTGACACTGGGCGCTCGGACAGCGGGCCTTCTCCTTCAGCGCCTCATCTGGGGAAAGGACCAATGACGCGATGCAGTGATCCACGGGGGGCATGCGGCCTAGACCATGATCCCCGGGGTTGCGCATGGACGCCAGGGTCCGTGCGTCCCTACCATGGTGGGAAAAGCTCCTAGGATCCCTCCAGCAGCGTTGGAGTTCCTCCCAGAAGGCCGGAGATGGTGAGACCTCAAACGGAGGGGCCGCCGGAGCCCGGCGAAAAAAGGGGTTTCCCGTGGGACGGGCAGCTGGGGCATCGTCCAGACCGACTCTGGCAAACGCTGCCAAAATGATTGCCCGCAGTGGGCCTGGTTCCTCCCCTGGTTCAGAGCTAACTGAACTCCTGCGGGAGTTTCCCGAACCATCATTCACTTCCATACTCGGGGGCCCCACCTCTGGAGTCCAGGGCCTCTGCTCCACAAGAGACTGAAACTCAGAATTGGAGGCTCTCACGGAGATTCTGTCATCGTCCAGATCCTCTCCCGACTCCCAGGCTGCTGCCGGGAAAACCGGCACAGGGTCTGGAGCTTTGAGTATGGCCTTGAGCTGCTCCACCTCGGCCCTTAAAGAGTCAACTTCTTGCCGGGATGGGCGCGCCAGCCGAGGCCTCTTCCTCTGCGGGCTGCGGTGCTCATCCGTCGACGCATCCCCCTGCCAAACAATTGAGACGCGTCAACCACCGCCTTAGAGGGCTCCACGAGCATTCCGACCAAGAAGTCACAGGCAGGATGACGCCTTACCATACACAAACGTGTACCTCCTTATCCCTGCAATAAGTACCGGAAAACACGGACTTATGGAGCAAATCAACCTGCGAAGCACGCCAGGTAAACCGCGAGAAGAACAAAGAGGCCGAACGTAGCCTCATACGTGCTATTTATAGACGCACGCCCAGGTGAGCTACGTGTCACGTGCGTGACTTTGTTTACATCAATTCTCGACCTGCGCGGAGCGTGAGGAGACATATCCACTTTGTTTACTGCCACTGGCAGTCAAGAAGGAATGAAACAGAACCCCCAGATCCTTACAAATGTAATCATGCCAGAATGAACTTTTACACAGAACAGTTGCTAGAAAGATGAATGCAGGTCAGAGGAAAAGAAAGGAGGAGTTGCTTAATGCTCCAGTGCAATCTCATGTAATACTGGGAAATGTCACTCTCTGAGTAATTGTTCTGAATAACTCTCAGCTCCCACATCAAGTTTTAGCTCAATATCTGTATAATTGACTGAGTTGTAGCCATTTTAGTGTTATCTAATTTTGTTTAGCTGAGGCAACCATTCTGAATAGACTGACTTTAAAACTTATTCAGTTATTGATGAACATCCAAAGACTACTTTGAGATTTTCATAAAAATTTGTCCAGTAGTACTGAACACACACACACACACACACACATACATATATAGAAAGAGAGAAAGAGAATAAGAATCTTTTTTCCAAGCGAACAGGATTGATTTCAAATGATTTTGTTAAAGTTTAAAGCAAAGGTCCCATGCAATATGTAGCACTCAAATTATATAGTGAGAGAGACTCTAAACTATGATCATATCAAATTGTGTCCAAATATTTGTAAAATTGACTGAACTGTAGATGAACATCAATTATTTCCTGAAAATTTCATTAAGATCCATCCAGTGGTTCGTGAGTTACTTTGGTGTCACACTAATAAAATATATTTGTAATCATTAATGGCAAAATTTTTAACAAAGATCTTGTGCAATCTGATAGTTGAGGATTTGATGAGGATCAGTCTCAGCTACTACCATACCAAATTTTTGATCATTATCTGTTATATTATGTTATAGCCAGTTTTGTAATTTTAAGTTTGCTTGTGATCTTGAATTGGACTTCGTAAGGTTGTCACCTGTAGATGTACATCCAATGAATGTTTCATTAAAATCCATTCAGTGGTTCACAAGATATTTTGCTAGCGAACATCCTCACAGACAAAAACACAGACAAATAATTGCTGTCCATCTCCATCTTTCGGCACAATGCCATTACTAAGATATAAGCCAGATGTGAATTTAGTTTTTAAGGTTTTGGCAGTTCAAACGTTTTAGTGATAATGTACAAAACACAACTTCGGTCTATAAAGACTTTGTCAACTTGTTAAGAAAAAAAAGACGTTTTTTGATTTAGATGTGATTCAAGAAAAATTTATGAGTGAACATGCCTGAATGAACAAGACAACTGAATGCTTTTAAGGTGGTTGGAGCAACACAACAAAAATGGAAAGGTTTTCTGCTGCCTGCCTCATTAGGAAGAAACATCAAACACTCGCTTAAAAATAATCCTAACCAGTTCTTAGCAGTCTTTCAGTAAAAATCAGAGAATACAGGTAGATGCAGAATAAATAAATCCTGCAGATTAGTGCGAGTGCATAAAAATGAAGGAATATGACAAAAACTAATACATTTTTAAAGTAAAGCACTCCTTGAAGGACTCCAGGCCAGGGTTTTAGACTAAGGTCATCTTATGTTGAAATGACAGAGTTGTAGTTAATTTGGTAAAACTTGTCAATGACGTTTTGTGGAATTTCATGCGATATCGCAAGATCTCATGAGATGCGTTACTGTTCAAAGTATGTTGTGTAAATGATTTTCAGATACCACCAAATCAGATTTTAGTTTAGTATATGTAAAATTAACGAGGTATAGTATTTTTGTCTTGGCTAGTGTTAGCTGTGAAGGTCATCTTGATATGCATTTACTCCAGAAGTTACCACTTGTAGAAGTACATCAAATGATTACTCTCTGAGGGTTTCATTGAAATCTCCTCAGTAGTTTATAGGATATTTTGCTAACAGGAATAGTTGGCTCTTAGAATTTATGGCAAGGTTTAAAGCAAAGATGTAGTACAATGTCTTCTGCTCAAAATATGTTTAGGGCAATGCTCAGCTATGACCACACCAAATTTTAGCACAATGTCTGTGAAATTGACAGGGTTGTAGCCATTTTTGTGTGTGCTAAGCTAAATGTGATTTCACATGTGAATTTTTAACACTTGTTCTAAATTTCACGTCGTGAAAATTACATATTTTAGGTGTTGTTCATGTAGTTTTTTCATAAGAGTTAGAGTTTATTCTAATAGTTATCAGCAAACTTGTAAACACATATCTGGTTCCGAGCATCCACTCGAGAGTTCCAAGGTGAGTGTCTCTGACAGGAACGAGCTGGGGCTGGAGCGGGCAGGCAGGTGAGGCTTGGAGCTGCCGGTGGAATCTGGATTTCAGAGTCAGGCTACTACCTTGAATGAGAGACAGAGAATGAGTGAGAGAAGCGGAGGCTTTCTCAAAACAGTCACAACACAGAGTGTTTTCACAGGAGAGCGTGTCTAACGGGCTAGAGACTACCATGATGGAGTAATCATCCGGCGGAGAGGCGAGGTCTAGCAGCTCCGTAAATCCTCCCTGGCTGATGACCCCAACGAGCTGCAGGTGCATAGCTCAGCTCCAGGCCACTCCCAGCAGGGAGCCAATGAAGAGAGACACTGAAAAACCCAGATCCTGACACAGAAAATAGTATTGAATTTTAGCAGACAGTAGAAGAGTGTTGATGCTGTCAGGCTCATTTCTACATCAGTTTTACAGAAATCCATATGCCAGTACCAAACTCAATACAGCTCTCTTTTGGTATCAGTAGCTTTTAAAACTGATTGATTTCATGATGTTTAATTCAATCACATGGATGCTGTAAAAGCACTGTCTGCACTAACACAACTTTAAGTGTTCTGGGGGTTCAAATTATTGTTGGTCAAAGAAATCTTGAGCACTTATTTCCTTTTGCAAGAGTTTGCTGACATTTCAGAATCTGAGATTAAAACCCAACAAATATCCTGCAACATTTCAGAGTAGTTCATCCACACCCTGATACATTCACAAATAGCAGTTTTAGGATATCTGTTAAAACTGTATTGTATCTGTGTAATTATCAACTCTTGAAGGCAAATATTGGAGCAGTTATGGTTTTGCTTGTGTTTGTGTGTGTTTGTTTGTCTACCTTTAAAAAAATATCACATGAATCAATGGATGGAATAAAAATAAAAACAAAAAACTCCCAGACAGCAATCATTGGCTGTACAATTGATTAAGTTTAGGAGTAGCCAATTCAAGATGGCTACTGCAGCTAATCAAGCTTAGTTTTCACAAAAATGGCTTTACCCCCTTGATTTGTGCAGATATTGAGCCATAATTCTATGTGGTAGTAGCTGAGCGTCATCCTCAACACATACTCTTACAAATCTGGCACGATATCACATGAGACTATGCATGATGTCATTTACAAGGTTTGGCCAAAATTACTACAACAATTTTTCAACATAAGTTGTGTTAAAACTCTTGTTTATGTTCTATGTTTTACTCTGTTTTTTCCACAAACCACTTCATTTTCAGGATGAGTATAAGAGGGTGGTCTCTGTGCAGTGTTGTCTCTACTAATAGCTCCCAACACAGTGGCCTCTAAAGACTCCTGATGACCCATAGAGTATTTAAAGTCGAGCTGAACCACAACTTTCTACATGTTTTTTGGTCGGTGGGAGGAAACCAAAGTCTCTGGAGAAAACCCATGCAAACTCCACACAGAAAGGTCCTAGGTCGGGAAGTAATCTGGGACCTGGTTGTGTGGAGACAGCTCTAACCACTGCTCTATTGTGCTTCCTTTTGAACAGAAGAACAGTTGCTTGAAAGATCACCATAGATTAAAGGTAATAACTGAAGGATTAAATTTATGCTTCACAATATCTTTCATGATCTAATTGTGCTTACAGTATGTGCTGATTGACTCTCAGCTACTACCTCAACAAATTTTAGTGCAGTTTCTAAAATTCCCAGTTATAGTTATTTTTATGTAGGCAGAGGTTGATTACAGCCATCTTGATTTGAGTTGACTCCAAGATTTAATCAATTGTAGATGTCCAGCCAAAAGTTTCATTAAAACGTGTCCAATGATTCATGACACATTTTGCTAACAGACACACAAAGTTGACTCCTATACAAAGGCCAGGAAAGACAAAATTTTAAAAATAGGTCTTAGCATTTACACTTGGTTAATTTACTAGTTCGTGAGGTAGTTTGCTAACACACACACATACGCACATACCCACCTACACACACACACAGGCAATTACATGACTGCTTTTCCATTAATGGTGTTAGGTGATTCATTTTGTACGGTTCCTAAAGTTTTCAAACACTGAAGTATGTAGTATTTCAGTCTGGCAGCAGCTAAATTAATAAATGTACATCAAATAAATATATTGCAATGACTTTTCATTTACATTTGTAAAAATGAGTCTATAGGAGCTAAACAAGTTTTTATCTAATTCTCCTCCAGTACATAGAGCTTTTATTTCTTAGAGATTAGAGATAGGTCTGAATCATTTGTTTTCTCTCCAATTTGAAGTTATAAACATAACCTTATAACCATAATTAAATTAAATTGCTTCACGTGTGTTTCTCATTCACATAAAACACACACAGCTCCCTAGGGCTGGGGTGCAAACAACTCAAAAAATACTGTGTTGACTTGAAAAGTTAAATCCAGTTGTAGTTGTAGATCAAACGTGTCAAACTCCATTCCTCGGGGCTGCTCTCCTGCATGTTTTAGATGTGTCCTTGCTTTACAACACCTGCTTTAAATTAATGACTTCTGTTTCTGTAAAACTTGATGATTTGGTGAGGAAGTGAATAAACCATTTGAATCAGGTGTGTTGGAGCAGAAAAACCTAAAACTCCCAGGACAGCTGCCCTTGAGGCCTGGAGTCTGACACCCCTGTGTTAGATGGACATTCAGTGATTACTATCTGAAAGTGTCACTAGAATCAGTTCTGTGGTTCGTGAGGTTTTTACAAACAGTGGACTCGAGTGGTTAAAGGTAAAGTTTTAAAAACAAAACTTGTGTGACCAGTGATTGCTCTAAATATGCATTAGAGATCAGTCTCAGCTACTATCACACCAGACTTTAGCTCAATATCTCTGAAATTGTTTGAGTTAAACTATTTTTGTATCCATCCTCTTCTCCATTCCGGGTCGTGGGGAGCTGGTGCCTATCCCCAGCAGTCACTGTGCGAGAGGCGGGGGACGCCCTGGACAGGTCGCAAGTCCATCGCAGGGCCACATATAGACAAACGAGACAAATAACCATTCACACTCTCACTCACGTCTAGGGACAATTTTAGAGTCATCAATTAACTGTGTTTCTGTGGGAAGAAACCGGAGTACCCTGAGTAAACCCATGTGCGCACAGGGAGAACATGCAAACTCCACCCAGACAGCAATCCTGCAACCTTTTTGTTGGGAGGCAACAGCTCTAACCACTACCCCACTGTGCCACTCTATTTTTGTATTTTAAAGTTAAATTAGCTATGGCGTCCATCTTGAATGGGGTTGCCTGCAGATGGTAACATGCTGTAGATGTACATGCAATGGTTACTTTCTGAAAGTTTCATTAAAATCTGTCATGTGTTTCAGAGGATATTTTGCTAAAGCTACAGACAAACAAACACAAGTAGATACAGACAAAACATTATTGCCACTACGCTTTTAGTGAAGGTTGATATATATATATATACACACTATATTGCCAAAAGTATTTGCTCACCCATTTAAATTATTGGAATCAAGTGTTCCAATTTTGCCATGGCCACAGGTGGCAATCTGATGGACTAGTCTGGGTTTGGTGGTTGCCAGGAGAACGGTACTTGTCTGACTGCTTTGTGCCATGTGTAAAGTTTGGTGGAAGGGGAATTATGGTGTGGTGTTGTTTTTCAGGAGCTGGGCTTGGCCATTTAGTTCCAGTGAAGGGAACTCTGACTGCTTCAGCATACCAAGACATTTTGGACGATTCCATACTCTTAACTTTGTGGGAACAGTTTGGGGTGGCTCCTTCCTGTTCCAACATGACTTCACAACAGGGCACAAAGCAAGGTCCATAAAGACATGGATGAGCGAGTCTGGTATGGAAGAACTTGACTGGCCTGCATAGAGTCCTGACCTCAACCCAATAAAACACATTTGGGATGAATTAGAGCAGAGACTGTGAGCCAGGCCTTCTCATCCAACATTAGTGTCTGACCTCACAAATGATCTTCTGGAAGAATGGTCAAAAATTCCTATAAACACTCCTAAACCTTGTGGAAAGCCTTCCCAGAAGAGTTGAAGCTCTTATAGCTGCAAAGGGTGGGCCAACATCATATGAAAAGCTATGAATTAAGAATGGGATGGCACTCAAGTTCATAAGCATCTGAAGGGAGGTGAACAAATACTTTTGGCAATTTAGTGTGTGTGTAGATTCCATTGTGGTGCCACTTCTCTAAGATCTTCCTGTCAAAAGTCATTGGTATGAGGTCATTGTGGTTCAGATGTGTTTTGGGTGATAGTCCTTCTTCCAGGCCAAGGGGTTTCTGATCAGTACACCATGCCTTGATCAAGATAGGGTTGTCTGTCTTCTTAGAAATTGTTTTTAGGTTTCATTTATAAGTGAAGTTAATTGTTTTTTTTTTTGTTGTTTTTTTTTTTTTTTAAAGAGGATATAGTCCATTTTACACCCAGGAGGGAACATTGTTGTCAGGATTTGGGTTCTTGTCTGGGTTCTTTGAGTGTCTTTTGTTTTGGGTCTATTGTTCTGTTTTTGGTTGTTCCTGTGATTAGTTTTGTTAGTTGGTTTTTGCTCCTTGTGTTTTTTTGTATTCTGTCACCATTCACTTATCCTCAGTTTATCACTTGTTTGCCTGCCACACCCATCTTCACCTGCCCCAAGTTTGTAATCACTCACCTTTGCCCACTTCCCTTAATTACCCTCTGTCTTTAAATCTGGTAATTTCCTCCACTTACTGACCGGTCCAATGTTGCTTCATGCGCTGTCTGGTTCCCCTCATGTCTTGTCTCTCATGTTTTGCTCATGTTTGAATTTAGTTTGTTTTGTATTTAGTTCTGTTTTTGCTGTCATGTCAGCTTTTTTTTTCTTTTATTTATAATAAAATAGTTCTTTCTGAAATTTCATCATGAGTCTGCACATTGAGTTCGCCTCACTCTCCACCACACCAGACAATTATCTCTTTAAAAAAAAAAAAAAATGGATTTCCTTTGGGCTGCCACGTGTTCTTTTTTTTTTTTGTAACTGGATAGTCAAGGCCTTCAGATCTATAATCTCATGATAGGTTTTCCATTGACATCCTAGGAACTTTACGTCTCCAAATAAATTGTCTGACATATTTGTTTAGAGTTCTGAAAAACAAAACCGTTACCTGATAGGGTAGGGTCTGGCAAAGAGCTTGTCGTCTTCGTGTGAGGATCCAGAATCTACCCGCCCTGTGGGTGTCGCCTCTAACCTCCCTCTTCCCAGCTGTTGCTGATTCCGGGTGACGAGCAGTTCCTGTATATAAGCCGCCGGCTGATTCCAGATCTTTGCTGGAGCATCTTGCCACTTGGGTGATTACTGCTGGATGCTGTCACTCGGGACTTACCTGGTATTGCAAGGATCTACTTACCTTTGGAACTTCAGAACTTCTTACCTCCTGAACTTCTCCTGGATTCCTCCGGACACCGTACCTCCTGTTCTCCTCCTGGACATCTCATCCATCAGACCTGTAAGAAAGAGACAAACAACTATTACTTGCATATCACTAAAAATACTAACAGAGACGGATACCTGAGACTCACCCTGCTCCTTTCCTGTCCTTTCAGATTTCCTTATCCTTTGCACTGTAAATATTTCACTTTGTAAATAAATTACTTACCTTAAGTCCTGTGTCCGTGTCTGGTCTCGGTCCCGCTCTTACGGCTGAAACGCCAGTTTATGTCAGTATGCTCCAGCCATAACAAGCCTAGAGCGGTTCCGACCCCAGAACGATTCAGTAAGGCTTCTGAAATTAAGTTGTTGAACTCCGTGAGTAAAGAAAAGAATTTCCTTTCATCCCCAGGTCGCCACGCCAAATGTGGGCGAAAGAAGTCACGGAAAAGATGGCGGAATCCGCGACATGTTCCGAGTTCACGGAAGCAGCTTCACAGTTAGTTTGCCACAAATCTATGCTTAACGCTTTAAGCGGGCTGCAACAATCCAATTCATGTAGGCTTGACCTAACGATGCTAATGCAAGAAATTCACCAAAAATTGTCGTCCGTACTACAAACCCCATCGGCCGCTTCAACTCCCGTTTCAACTCTGGTCCCGGCATCCACTCACTTCCAGGAGGTTCCCCACGCCTATGCCCGAACATTTTTCTGGGGAGATCGGGAAATGTGCAGGATTTCTGCTGCAATATTCTTTGGGTTTTTATCGCTCTCCACAGTCCTTTTTTGACAATGCATTCAAGATTTCATACATAATTGGATTACTACAGGACAAGGCATTGAGGTGAGCCGAAGCTAAATATAGCTTTCAGTCAATTAGCCAAACGCCTTTTAACCAGTTCATTGAAGACTATGAACAAACCTTTGGGACCAGATATAATGAGACGGAGATCACGCGGAGGCTGTGGAACATCAAACAGGGACACAGGTCAGTGGCACAATTTGCAATTGATTTTCGTACTTTGGGAGCCTCCTCCAGATGGAACGTGCATCCTTTGAAGGGGGCTTTCATCAATGCACTTCAGGAACCTCTAAAGCAGGGGTGTCCAAAGTCGGTCCTCGAGGGCCGGCATCCTGCATGTTTTAGTTCTCTCCCTAGTGGTTGTAACAACCTCCTCAGCAAGTCAGTGTTCTGCTTAGGCCTTCTAATGAGCCATCATTTGATCCAGGTGTGTAAAACCAGGGAGAAAACTAAAACATGCAGGATGCTGGCCCTCGAGGACCAACTTTGGACACCCCTGCTCTAAAGGATCAATTAGCAGGGAGAGATGAGCTGCAGTCCTTGGAGGACTTAATCACACTGACCATCTGTCTCGACAATCGGCTACGCGAAAGGCAACGCAAAAGAGCCATCAGATCACAGCACAGCAGGGACTCGGCGACTCGACTATCCTCCTACAACTTGGAGAAGGAAACCATTAATCAAGGTAATGGGTCCAAACCCATGCAGTTGGGCCGTGCCAGGCTGAGTAATGAGGAGAGACAACGTCGCTACGAATCCAGGGAAGGACAAGAGACATTTCCGCATCAATTGCCCCCTTATTGAGCTGGACCCCTGTTAAAAGGTCCAGCTCACTAGATGACTGGCGGGTGCAAAACCAAGGCCTTATCTCTGCCCCAGCACCGACCGTATGATTGTGCCATTGAACTACTACCAGAGGCCCCTCTTCCTTTGAGTCGCCTATTCAACCTCTCGGGCCCTGAAAGAGAGTCCATGAAGAGTTACATTGAGGAGTTGCTCGCCTTTGGTATTATCCGCCCTTCTAGATCTCCTGTCGGTGCTGGTTTCTTTTTTGTTGCCAAGAAAGATAAGAGTCTTTGTCCGTGCATTGACTATCGAGGACTCAACCAAATAACTGTTAAAAATAAATACCCATTACCTCTCATCGATTCCGTGCATCAACAACTCCACTCAGCCACCATTTTTACCAAACTGGAACTACGAAACCTTTACCATCTGGTGAGAATAAAGGAGGGAGACGAGTGGAAGATGGCATTCAAGACACCACTAGGCCACTTTGAGTACTTAGTAATGCCCTTGATTCACAAATGCCCCCGCAGTTTTTTCAATCGTTAATCAACGACGTATTACCTGATTTTTAGAATGTCTTTGTTTTTGTCTACCTGGATGACATTCTGATTTATTCCCAGGATTCCACTCAGCATCAGCAGCAGGTACGGGCAGTCCTCCAACGTCTGTATGAAAACCAGCTATTCGTAAAGGCCGAGAAGTGCAAATTCAGCGTCCCTTCCGTATCCTTCCTGGGTTTCATTTTCGGCCAAGGATATTACAAGACCGACCCCGAAAAGACCAGGGCGGTGGCTGAATGGCCAGTTCCCACTGACTGACGTCAACTCCAGAGGTTTTTGGGTTTTGCCAACTTCTATCGGCGGTTCATTAAGGACTACAGCAGGGTGGCAGGGCTCCTTACTCAACTCACGTCCATCAAGAGGCCGTACATGTTGTCCCCGGAGGTTCAAGCTGCATTTGCTGAGCTAAAATCACATTTTGTATCTGCTCCTATTCTCCGTCATCCAGATCCTAGTTTGCAATTTATCGTGGAAGTTGATGCCTCTGATTCAGGCATGGGAGAGCATCTGTAGATAAGAAGATCCATCCATGCACTTACTTCTCTCGCAGACTGTCTCCCGCAGAACACAACTATGACGTCAGCAATAGAGAACTGGTAGCCATCAAGTTGGCACTGGAGGAGTGGCGACACTGGCTAGAGGGCACGGAAACACCATTTTTGAACCTCGCCTACCTCCAGATCGCGAAAAGGCTCAACCCCCAACAAGTTCGGTGGTCGTTGTTTTTTGGAAGATTTAATTTCTCCATATAATATAGGCCCAGCTCCAAGAACGTTAAGCCCGACGCCATGTCCAGACTGTGGTCTGGCCCAGAGACTTCTCACAACGAGGAACCTATAATTCCAGCAACCATGTTTATCAGCTCCCTTACCTGGGACATTGAAAGGGAAATCATGAATGCTCAACAGACGGAACTGGATCCAGGAGGATCCTGTAGACTTGGCCTGCTTAGACAGAACATAGCTGAAATCTGTTTGATAGTAGTTATTGTTGCCTTGGGTTTGTCAAAAAAAAAAATTTTCCCAATTAATAAAGTAAGTGCTGAATCAAAATTTTTCCCACGACCTTAAATAAATGCAGCCATTTCAATTATCAAATCCCTTTTTAGCATCTAATGCTACAGTTATGCAAGGCTCAGTTTTAGTATTTTAAAGTGTATTATTTTGAACGGTCCACATAAATTATGAGTTGATGAGCATTTCAAAATAAAGCCGTTTTGATTAACTAAATAGTGACTGATTCTGTTGGCTATAGCTTTAGTTAACAATTTATAATCAGTGTTTAATAAAGAGATGGGTTATTAGAAGGGGTATTTATCTTTTTTGTGGATAACAGTAATTATTGCAGTAGAAAATGATACAGGAGGAGTTTGAGTCTTAAATGCTAAGTTGAGTACATTCATAAAGAGGGGGATACACAAATCCTTAAATTCTCTATAAATTCAGAGGGGAATCCATTTGCACCAGGTGATTTATTAGTTTGCAATAAGCTTAGTGGTTTTTAATTTTCTTTGTAAGTAAAAGGTCGGTCAAGATCCATCTGGTCTACTTGTCTAAGTCTAGGCAGTTTGACACCTGACAAGAATTTGTCAATTTTAATTAGGTCTCCAGGTGATACTGATGTGTAGAGGTTTGTATAAAATAGTTTGATGAGGTGTTATTGCTCTCTCTGTGTGCTAAGGCATCCCCACTTGTACAATAATATAAAATAAAGTTGTGCACTGATAAAACCAAAGGGAAAAAAAAACAAACAGCCATAACGGTAAAGTAAAAAGTGTATAGCAACCTTTATAAAAAAAAAATTAAAAAAGGTACCTTTACCAGAACTTTGGCACTACCCATCCTACTATAGTGGGGTGTGCAACTGGCACTTTGCTTGGATAGCATATCTAATTCTAAATCCTAAACCTCTGGTCTAACCCTTGGCTCTAATAACATAAGTTATGATACATTGAAACATCCATCAGTAAGATAAAGAGAAAAACAAGCAAACAAACAACACCAACAAAACTAACATTGACATTATAAACACCCATTCAATTTGAATGGATCTGACTGTGGAATAAACATAAATATTGATATTATTTACATTTTTCCAAGTGCCTTAATGAACATAATCTGAATAACTCAACTATCGAAACACAGTCTATTCAATTGTCATTCAACATCTGTTATTGTTTGTTTCCTGAGGGGGTTAACAGGAATTCAGTTGCTTCCTTAAGTGTCTTAAAGAACCTCTTTCCTCCAGCTAAGAGTGTGATCCTCAGCATTGATGTATGAAGCAGAGCAACTTGATTTTTTGATCTTTTATGAACTTGATCGCACTCCTTCGAGCACCTCACCAAGCTGGCGCTCAGGTCAGGGAAAAACTAGACTTATACCCGACAGGGTCGTTGTTCTCCTTGGCTTGTTGCATGGCAGCACATAGAGTTCATCCTGGGTCTTAATATTTTGATATTTGAGTAGGTGCACCAGCCAATGTGGTGCTTTAAAAGATTTAAGATGGGTATATTCAAGAAGCCCTAAGGGTACACATCTATCTAGCTCTGTGTCATCACATGATCCCCCTGATAAAAACGTTGTTGATGATTAGCCACTGTGATGAGCCCTTTACCTCTAATTTTACCATCTTACCAGTAGTTGCACGTTTAATATTACAGCAGCACCACTAGAAAATAGGTGGCTAAACTTATTTACTCTCACTTCTTTTGTGTCCCCTACTATCATCTATGTATGTCAAAAAATTAAAGGCCTAGCATTCCTTGAAGGAATGCACATCACATGGTGCCTTTCAGGCAGCAGCGTTAGACTAAGATCATCCTATGAAGAGAAGATAAAGATTTAGCCATTTAGGTCAAAACTTATAAACAATGTTATGTCCAAACTCGTGTGATACCTCACATGATTTATTAATGCTTGGACAATGTGTTGTAAGTGACTGTCAACTACTGCCACTTTAAATTTTAGCTATGTAACTGTAAAACTGGTTAAGAGGGATTAGCAGTCGTGGCCATATTGAATTGGGTTGACTTCAGAAGTTAACCAATTGAAAATGTCAACCAAATGGTTATTTTCTGAGAGTTTAACTTAGTAATGTCAAGATTTTAAGGAAACGTTTTGAGCAATGTTTTGTGTTCAAAGTATGTGTATGTACTACAAAACTGACTTTAACGAAAATTTTAAAAAAGTAATTATTTGTATGCCAACCAAATAATTACTTTTTTGAAATTTTCATTAAAGTCTGTTTTGTAGTTTATGAGATAATTTGCTAAGAGACAAACAAAGCTAACTCCAATAAATAATGCTAACAAAGTTTTTGTGTTATCAATTCACTCTCAGAGTATAGGCTAGGAATGACTCAGCTACTACCACACTAAATTTCATTAAGTATCTGTGAAATTAGTCATTTTTGTGTTTCCTAAGGTTGCTTGACTGTGGCTGTTATCCTGAATTGGCTTGTTTTCAAAAGTTAATCAGTTATATATGTACATCTACTGATTACTTCCTGAAAGTCTCACTAGAATCTGTTCAGTGTTTTGTGAGTTATTTAGCTAATGGTACACACAAATCCACAGGTAGACATAGGCAAAAACATTATCGCTCCACCACTGACTTCAGTGGTAGGCAATAATAAACCTGACTACTTCTGTCTCCTACTATCATCATGAGTATGTCTCTCTCTTTCTATATGTATATATATATATATATATATATATATATATATATATATATAATATTATATATATTATATAAACATTATCGCTCCACCACTGACTTCAGTGGTAGGCAATAATAAACCTGACTACTTCTGTCTCCTACTATCATCATGAGTATGTCTCTCTCTTTCTATATGTATATATATATATATATATATATATATATATATATATATAATATTATATATATTATATATAAACACAGCAGCAGTGGCAAACTAAGCTCTGAGGGCCAGGTACAGCTTTTCAAGAGGACGTTGGTTTACGAAAGAGGATCTTCAAGCTAAGTGTACATGTGAGAGCTTCCCCAAAAAATGAGAAAGAGATTAGCTAAACAGTTGGCATAACTCTAAAGAGCTTTCTCATATTGACTCTCTTCTGTTGTTTTGGCTTCTTCTATTTTTCAACATCATATCTTTCCTCGGCATCATTATACAAAACACAGCTGTTCAGACATTACTTTCTCCCCCTGACAATTGCATTGTGAAATTTATTTATTTAACTTTTCTTTATTAATAAACATCTAGCCTGTATTCATACTTTGGCTGAAAGTCTATTAAATTTAGCTTTTTCTTCCAAAAAAAAAGATTTAAAATTTGCATCTGAATGAACTACAAATTTGTGAATCAATAGAAACAGTTACAACACCAATGTGGAGATGTTCACCCAAATGTACGGCACCTTGTTTGGAGAAAATCAACCAGTATATCATGATCAAAAACTGTATATAGAGTATCTAAACCTAAAAAAACAAAAAACAAAAGTTGAAGCCGAAACAAGACCAGTCTTCCCTGTAGGCTGATCCATTACAACTCTCTCCCCCTTTGTGGTTAAAAAAAACAGGGCATGTACCTTGTTTAAGAATAAAAATACATCACAGAAAATTTATTTCAGGAGTTGACTCTTGTTGATTTTTTTAATTCTTACCTAACTGCCATATATTCAAATAATATAGGCTATATATATTTAAATATGTTGAGTTGTAATTAGTTATTTCATGCTTAAAAGAAAGTTCACGTGACACCATAACTGCATGTGGAAGAGTAGGATTGATTAAATCTCCACATACCTAGGCCCGGTCCCAATACTTGCACTTGCACCCTCGTTCCACTCTTGTTTCCTTCAAATGCGCCTTCATGTTGAAGGGTTTGAGTGAGTAGTGTCCCAATTCTCCGGAGTGGTCTTTTACATCCGCCCTTCAGCTAAGCCAGGCGGACTTCGGAAAAGTATTTACCCGCAATTCATTGCTGCATGTGACGTTTTGATTTTTTTTTTTGTCACGAAAAAAGCTGTTTTCAAATGTAAAGTATTGAAATAATTATTGTTTCACAATGCTGTACAGGTGTGAATACTATAAAACTTTGCTCAGTATTCAATAAGTCATAACAAAACACATTTTAACAGCCAAATATCTCCTGAAATGACTTTGGAAAGCTAAAATACCTATACTGTACTTTTAAAATTGTACTGGCACCTTCTTAAAATGCTAAAACAGTGACTGGCCCTGCCCTGTTGAATGTCACAGTTTCAACGCAGAGGCGCAAGACGATGACGTAACCCGTACTGTCCCAATTCTTCAATGTCTGCATGCTTGTAACCTGCGCACACAAACTCTTCTGTGCACTTCGACTGAGGGCACACTTCATAGAGGGGCGTAGGGTGTAGTGCGAGTATTGGGACCGGGCCCTAGTGTGTAGACTCTGGTCTATGATTAGCACAAACACCTGAAAACCAAGTTTTTAGTATTCACTCCTTTCAGAGGAATCTCACCTGACCACTTAGTTTCTCTCACTGGATCTTTTGATGTTGCAGAAAAGACGAACACACAAAACGAGTTCAGACCAGAGGTTTAAAAAACCAATCATACATTTATTTAAACATTCAGCTGAATGGAGACAACAACTCACCAACAAGAAGAAACAGCAACCCATTCCCAGTTGTGTCTGAAGTAATAACCCCTGCCACTTTTTTTATACTATAAACTGCACCCAAGACCAGGTTTTCTTGCACACAATCAGCTGCAGCAGCTTATCATATCATGATGCCCTGGAACCTTCAGCCTCCCTCACCCCACTTACACAACTGTTCTTTGTGATTGTTTTATCATAAGTTAAGCGTAACCTCATTTCAGCAATCAAATCATTTTAGCAATATCGAAGTTTGTTTACATTTTATCATTGGCTAAGCGTGACCTCATTTTAACAATCAAATCATTTTAGCAATATCAAAGTTTGTTTATATTTTACAGTTTGAACTGCATTACCAATTAGCATTTATACAAGCTTTGAATGTTTGCACCTTTGTGAGCTCTCTTTGAATAAAACATGTTATAGAGCTGTAATGGGTTTAACAGAAATGAGCACAAATCATATTTTACAATTCCCCTTTTGACCCCATTTACGATGGGGTCACTAAAGCAAATGATGTCTGCCTTGCTTCCCCCTCGGGTGGCTCCTTCAGTGCCAACATCTGATACGGTGGTGGGTTGCCCTCAATTGGTTCCGGTCCTACCTAACTAATAGGAGTTTCTGTGTAAAAATTGACCATTTTGTGTCTTCCACAGCTCCTCTTCCATATGGGGTCCCCCAGGGCTCAATCCTTGGCCCTCTTTTATTTGCTACCTTCTCCCCCTCGGCTCTGTTTTTAGGAAACATGGCATTTCATTCCACTTCTATGCTGATGATTGCCAGATCTATTTTCCCTTGTCACAAAACAATATGGTCCAGGAACTTACACACTGTCTTAATGATAATAAAGCATGGTTTTCTCTTAATTTCCTTAGTCTAAATGAGAACAAGACAGAAGTTGTCTTGTTTGGACCGAGTTGCTGTTCCTCTCCCAGTGTAGATCTTGGCTCACTGTCATTTAATCTCAAGGACTGTGTCACCAATCTGGGGTTGAAAGTTGACTCTGATTTTAAACTTGAAAAACAGATCAGCAGTGTTGTTCAGAAAAGTTTTTATCAGCTTAGTCAAATATCAAAGGTCAAACCAATCCTAGCAAAATCTGACCTTGAGAAATTAATCCACCCTTTTATTACAGCTCGTCTTGATTATTGTAATGCACTGTATGTAGGCATTAGCCAGACCTCTCTAGTCCGTCTGCAGCTTGTTCAGAACTCTGCTGCTCGCTTGTTAACTTGGGCCTGTAGGCATGAGCATATCACTCCCATCTTGGTGTCCCTTCATTGGCTCCCTGTGCACTACAGAATTCATTTTAAGCTCTTGTTATTTGTCTTTAAATGCTTGGACAACCTTGCCCCACCATATCTATCTGAGTTGCTTCAGCCTTACTGCCTGCCCTGATCCCTAAGATCAGCTGATCAGTTACTGCTGACAGTCCCAAACTAGGCTGAAACTCAGAGGCGACAGAGCATTTGCTGTTGTTGCTCCCAAGCTCTGGAACCATTTACCCTTGAGTGTCAGACAGGCCTCCTGTCTTCCTGTTTTTAAATCTCTTTTAAGAAAACTATTTTATTCTTTGACTTTTAACACACCAGGATTTTTGTCTTGTATGGCACCTTAAAACACACCTGCCGTGAACCTGTATGTGTGTGTCTTTGTATGTTTTTTGTTTTGTTTTTCTCTTACTGTTTTAATCTATTGTACAGCACTTGGGTTACCCCTGTGGTTTTTAAAAATGTGCTATAGAAATAAAAGTGATTGATTGATTGATTGTTTAAGAACCCCACTCCCCTTCTCAATAGTGGCCATGATACTAGGATATTCGTGCATGGCTTTGCTGAGAGCTCTGCGTTCCTCAAGGGCACGAGTGGCGCAGTGTTATTAGGAATAAAAGTGCAACATATTTTGCCGTATATAGCACATACTCCCCCCTTTTCTGCTAAAAGCATGTCAGCAAAACCAAGCTCTTACTGTCATCCTGAGCTTAAAAATTAGTTAACCCCATGTTTATCTCATTGCGGCCAGATGTCCAAAAGAGAAACAAATGCATATTTTTTATCACTAAATTAAGGCCCAACAGACCACTACCATGTAACTAATATCCGTCACTGTATGCATTTTGTGATGCCTACAGTGCTTTTCTCAGCCTTGGTGTGACATCACGGTTTTTACACCTTAACTCTTACTCGGCTGATAGGGTGGAGCTCTGCTAATGAGGGAGCTCCTGTCACTACCACAATGTATCCTGTACTTATTATTTGAAACCACAAGCTATTATAGTATTACTCAGGTGATCACCTGACAGTAATATACACAAGCACAACTATTGAAATGATTTAAAATCTATGCATTAGCATACAAGTAACACAGATTTTTTTTTACAATCTGGATCTCTTTTAACAATTTCTTAGATAAACCTGCAAAGAGCTCTTTATGAGATGGAAAAAACACTTCATTAAAACATGTATTTTGATCACTTAAAATCTTTTAAAAAAAAAAGTGACAGATATTAGTTGAGATCTTCTTCTTCTTCGATTGTCTTCGAGCTCAGGCAGACTATCCTGGATGGAACATTGCTAGGCCACAGAGGATTATTATGCCCCTTTTGGACAGACCCAGTTATTTGCCTCTGGACTCAGACGCTGTCTTTGATTGAGATAGATCAGTTTGGATTTCCTCCAATGAGCAATTTGCTTCCTCTACAGGTGTGCTCTGGCTCCAGTGATACTGGGTGGAGCCTTCCCATTCAGCCTCACAGTGTGTTGTTCTCTTGGCCACCTGGAATGAACCAGTCCACCTGGGCACCGTCCACTTTCTTTTTATGACTTTCATCAACACACCAAGAGCAGTGTGGGGACTGCTCTGGTCTCCAGTCGTTCCACCCTGGTTCTCTTTCACCAGATCAGCAAAACCTGACAGGTTAACAAAAATGTGCTTTATACTCACTCGTTGTGTCTTCTCTTGCTGCTCAAGGCAGACCTGCTGATGGTCCAGGGACCATATGAGCCAGTCAGCAGCTCATATGGAGTGCCACCTGTTCCTGAATTAACAGAGCTCTCAATAGACATCAAAACGATAGGTAATGCATCCAACCAATTCAAATTTATCTGTACCCAGATTTGTCTGGTCTTGTGACACCGAAAGAGATCAGCTCATTAACCTTGTGGTTCAGTAAATGGCTAACTTAAGTCCTCCCTATGTTTTATGGGCTTATGCACAATCGCTGCACAATCCCTGACTTGAATCAGAGACTGACAGCTGTAGGTGGTGGTTTAAGGGGAGAATATAAATCTGTCAAATGGAGAGACCTTTGAAACATGAGCCAGGGCTGTTTCATATATCCACAACCAATTCAATTCAGTGCACGGTGCACAAATCTCATGGATTTAATAGAACAAATAACAAAAGCTGTTGATCAAAGACAGTACTGTTTTAGTGTTTATGTTGATCTAAAGAAAGCATTCTACACCATTGATTACAGTATTCTTCTTGAAAAATTGAACAAATATGGCACAAGAGGTCCAGTACTACAGTGGGTGTCAAGTTACTTGACAAATAGGAAACAGTTCGTACAAATGAATGATGTAAGATCTGAACTCGGTAATATCACATGTGGGGTTCCACAGGGTTCTATACTTGGACCAAAGTTATTTCTTTTATATGTGAATGACTTAGTGAATGTGTCAGGGTTGTTAAAATGTGTTTTATTTGCAGATGACACTACATTTTTGCTTGGGTGAAGATATAGAACAGATGTTGGAGATGATGCAGACTGAATTTCTAAACGTACAAACCATTTTAAAACTTAATAAATTATCATTAAATTTGGACAAAACAAATTATATGATATTCAGTAATATTAAGAAAACTGTCAATATTTAATTTAGAGTTGAGGGTATTAAGATTTGTAGAGTCAGTGAGGTGAAGTTTTTGGGTGTCATCATTGATGAAAACCTGACATGGAGACCTCATAAATTACTTAAGAACAAAAATAGCTAAATCTATTGCAGTACTGCATAAAGTAAAGGAGTTACTATTTATATTATGTAATGCAATAATTGTTCCACACGTGATTTATTGTATTGAAGTCCTTCGAACCAAAGGGGGAATGCATGTAAAACAATTCCAAATCCTATTTTTGTTTTACAGAAATGAGCCATAAGAGTTATCACAAGAAAACATTACTATCACCCATCAAATACAGTATTTCAAGAATTGAGATTATTAAAATTTTATGAGTTGGTTGATTATTATATTTTGTAGGTTATGTATAAGGCACATATAAATGTGTTACTTCTGAACATCCAATCAAATTTTGTTAAGAGGAAATGTTGTTATAATCTTAAGGGACTAGGGATGTTTGTAAAATGTTTGTAAAGGACATGTTTGTAAAACATGTTCTTCAAGTTTGGACAAACTTGAAGGACAGATGTACTTCAGTCAAAGGAATAAGATTATGGAATAATTTGGATAGTGGTTATAAAAATCCTGTTTCAATTACTTTGTTCAAAAGAATGATAAAAGTTAATGTGTTAAAGAAATGTGAAATTGTATAATTTGTATTTGTTTTGTTTTATTTGATTATTACTGTTTGAATTTTTTTTTTTTTTTTAAATTGACAAGGGACGGTGTGGGAAGACTCAGGCACAGCAGACAAAGACAAAGTTCTAACCTTTTATTAGAAACGATGGACCGAAACGGAAAACTAGTTTCGGGAGCTAAGCTAACTTCGCAGAGCGGGACGTGGCTTGGAACGGGAAAGTCAGCCGGGGACTGCTGGAAAAGGGGAGTGAAACTACTAGGGCAAAGGCTTAGGCGAGAGATAGAATCCAGGGACAGATAGGGGGTCGAAGCCGGAAGGTCAGAAGAGAGCAAACAGATCCAGAAGGATACAAACCAGAGGACGTTGTCCAGTGAGAGTAAGCGAGGTCGGCAGCCGGGTATCAGAGTCCGAGTTAGAGTCAGGCAGGGGACAGGCAGAAGGCGAGAGTCGAGTTTTAGTTTTTTAAGATTTTTTTTCTTGTTCTGCTTCCTTTCATTTTATTTGATTTGTATTTGTATTTGTATTTTTTTTGTTTGTTTGTTTGTTTTTTAAAATGAAATGAAATAATAAAGCTGCTCAAACTAAACACATGAGACGCCGTTCAGTCAGGGCTAACTTACTGCCCGCTGTTTCTTAAAGAATTACTTTGAATCTATGTTTCTTCAAATTTTTGGTCTGAAATCAAAGTATATTTTGTGGTTTGTTGTTACACAAAATATTAAAGCTGGTAATTGCAACTAAGCAAGTTTTAATATGTAAATTTAGATCTATAGTTTGTTTGCTGTTCATCAAACTCGGAGATGAGCTGTAAAACATGTAGACACATAACTGGCAATAAGTTTTAGTGGTGTTGAAGAAAGTGGACAGGAAGTAAGTTATAATGAAGAAAAAAAATGAAAAGACAATCCCAGTGTTTAGTTTTGGTCATTTATATTAGGCATAATTTTTAGTCTGAATTAGTCTAACACTTAGATTCTTACAGATAGATCCTCCAATTAAAGTTAATAGATTTTAAAGCTGTGGTGCCTGTGGCAGGTGGCAGGTGTTTCTGTTCAATCCATGAGCTTCATTTAGTGCTCTTTTTTCATTCCATTAAGAGGAACTTCTAAGAAATTGCCCCCCCCCGATTCCTTTGGTCCTTTCCTGGTGGAACATATCATAAACCCCACCGCTGTCTGCCTTACACTTCCAGCTAACATGCGTATTCATTCCACCAGCTGCTCCTGGTGGAAGGCGGACGTGTTTCTTTTCTCTCTGTCTCTCTGTCTCCTGAACTGCCCCAAGATGCTCTGCTCCCTCTACCTAAGGACATCTGTGGATCTGCTCTGGGCTGGCTGATAAACATTCCATCATATTATCAAAGACAATGGCCTCTGTGACGTGATTCATGGACTTATCTACAATCACACACACGCACACGCACAGATACACACACACACTTTCCACTGTTTCTGAGTCATCTCTGTTATCCCGTTCTGTCCTTCACTATCTTAGTATTTTAGTAATTCTAATTTTGGCTGTTGGCATGCCTTGGTACTGTTAGTTAGATTCTTGGTACCTTTAGTTTAGCAGTTTATGTTAGCTTATTTATCTTAGTAATTATTATGATGGCTGTTAGCGGGCCTCTGGTACTTTTAGTCATGTTGTACCCTTAGCTTAGCATTGTCATTTTTTAGTTTTTGTTAGCTTATTTAGCCTTCCTGTACATTTAGTTTAGTTTAGTTTATCTTAGCTCCTATTTTGACTGTCTTAGCCTAATTTTTGTTTAGTTCAGCTTTAACTTCATCATGATTTTATTTAGATTATTTTAGCTACTATTTTGACTGTTTTAGCTCATGTTTAGATATGTTTAGTTTCATGATTTTATTTAGATTATTCTATATTTCATTTAGATTATACATGATTGATCTATATTTGATTATGATGTTTCTATGATGTTTGCTGTACCTCTGTATTTGATTGTACCTGCTGTATTTGATTATGTACCCGATTGTTGTTTCTGTGTTGTAAAGCACTTTGAATCGCCTTGTTGCTGAAAAGTGCTATATGAATAAATTCCACTTCACTTCACCTTCCATGTGTAGCAATTGAAACCAGAAGTACTGAGTCCTCTTAGCCCGCCTACCGTCCTGCCCCCTCCCGCCCGTCTGATCGACAACCATCCGGCTTTTACAGTAAGCCGCAGTCAGTTTCACTCCAATCAACACCTGCACTCATGTGACCGGAGTGGCCCTTTGATTGAGTCAGACAAACAAAGACCCTAATGAACCTCTATTGTTAGGAGAGTGAGAACAATTTGCAAGCAATCCAGCTTACATCACATCTCAGCTTTAAAAGCTCAACTCTGCACTCTCTATTTCTGAATTGAGAAAGCTCCTCGGATGAGAAGCGAAATGTCTTCAACTACAGAATAGAAGTCCAGTTGTTTTCGTTTTTTAATCTTTTTTGAATTTACCATGGCCTGGATGACTGAGCATCTACACCAGCACGTAGGGGCAGAGGTTTTCAGTATCTTGTAGACTGGGAAGGCTATGGACCAAAGGAACAATCATGGGTTCCCAGGTCCTTTATCCTAGCTGCAACATTAATTTCCGATTACAGAGCTCATCCAGAGAGGCATCCCAGATCGCCAGGAGGCGATCATTGAGGAGGAGGTGCTGTGAGGATCTGGAGTTTCCCCACCCTGTGAGCGTTGCCTCTAACCTTCCTCTCCACAGCTGTTGCTGATTTCTGCTAACGAGCAGTACCTGCATCTAAGCCTCTGGCTGGTTCCAGATCTTCACGGGAGCATCACGCCTTATTGGTAAGAATCTCAGCCACCAGGTTCTAAGGCTAAGCTCTCGAGCTACGTTTAACTTTGGTCTTTGCGCTTTTTGCCCTTCATCTCAGGTTGTTGCTGCTCGACCTCTTTGGACCCATTGCCTATGTGGACTTACCTCTTGTACCACTTGGACGAACTTACCTGTTGTTGGACTTCTGGACTCCTTACCTCCTGGATCACTCCTGGATAAACCCTGCTTCACCTCTGGGCCACGATCACTCCTCTAACCTGTAAGGAAACAAACAATTACACTTTGTACATCACAAGAAGTACGGACAAACTAATCCTGTACCCGAGACTCACCTTGCTCCTTTCTGCCTTTCAGATCTTCCTGGTTGTTCCCACTGTAAGTACTAGCACCTGTAAAATAACTTACTTACCTTTGTCCTGTCTCCGAGTCTGGTTTCGGCTCCGCTCCTCTGGCTACTACTCCGGTTTATGTCAGTTTCTTTTTTTTTAATCACACGTGCTCAATTGACCTTTATATTATCACTCACTCTTCTAATCCTGGCCGGTCTGTGTCCAATGTGAATCAGGTCTCTAAGTCTTGCTCACAGACACCAGGATTTATATTTACTAAACATTCACACTGACTTCACACTGCCTTTCTCTCCTGGAAACCCACTCATCCAATCCAAAGAACCCCAGAAAAACAAAATACATATGTAAAACACAAACACTTTGTTTATGTCATTGTTTAAAGTTTCAATTAAATCCACCTAGACGCACCGCTCAGTCACACACACATACACACACACACATGATCGCTCAGCTTTCACCTTCTCCCTTCCACACACACGCCAGCAGCTTAGAATACTTCGCAGTGTGCAGCTGTAGACTTTTCAGTGATTCCTTTTACACAGAATAAAAACAGCTGATATCAGTATGTGGGTCCCTAACCTCAAACAATTGCTATCACCATTTAAGTTTCCCTAGCAATTTTCCTGCGTCCACAGAAACTGTCTGCTTTCACAGGCCTGTTCTCAACAGTGAAGTTTTCTTGACCAGCCGCCCTCACAACCTGTATCTTAGGCAATTGACCAGCAAAAGAGCTCTACTGCAGTTCCACACCTTTACCTATTCTGTGTCTGGTTCTTGGTCTTTCAGAGGGGGCCTAATTTGCCCTCAGGGAAAACCATCTTCTTTACCTGCTTTCCTGTGTAGAGTCACGGGGGAGCTGGTGCCTATCTCCAGCAGTCGCGTGAGAGGCAGGGTACACCCCAGACAGGTTGTAAGTACATCGCAGGGCACCAGAACTAGTATGCACACATACATTGTGACAAACTGCTAATCTCACACCAGTTTGTTCATGTCCAAACCAAGTAACTAAAACAAGCCTTTATTATGGCCTTGTCAGAATAAGAGAGGTTTTATGAGTTCAGACCCAGAAGGCAGACTGACAAAGCACTAAAAACAAAAACTTCTCAGTCAGTCAGTCAGGCAGGCAGGAGCTGTGAGGCAGCAACCACACACACAAGGCTTCGGTGCAAAAGCTTAGGCAAGCTTCTAACACAGGAAACTGCAGAGGACAGTTCAATGCACTGGCACTGGGAAACTATAAAGGCAGATGATAGCAAACTGAAAAGGAACACCTGAGAACAGATCAGCGAGGGCGTGGCAGAAACTGAAGGAGCACTGACTAAAAAAGAACTGAGTAAAACACCTAAACACAACAATAATAAAGACTAAATGTCACGTAAAATATTAAAGTCTAAATTTGAGCAGACCTGACGATGACGTTGAACAAACTTGAAATTCTAGTGTTGAAAATTCAACAGAATATCTTTATATCATTGTAAATAAATAAATGAACAAAACTGAACGTGCAATCTTTCTTTGTCTTTATTTTGAACTGACAAAAAAAATCTAAGCAAGAAAAAAAAAAAAAATTATATATATATATATATATATATATATAATAAAACAAAATTGTCTAATCCTCCTTGATGCAAAAGCAATTAAATAATAAAAAAACAGCCCTGCATTTCTTGAAGGAATGCATATATCCTGCCACTTTATATGCAAAAATCTTCGACAAACATCATCTTGGGTTGAGAAATGACAAAGTTGTAGCTGATTTGGTCAAACCTTGAAAATGTTTCATGGTACACTGCAAGATCTTGTGAGATGTGTTAGTATTCTGAGTATGCATTGAGGATAACTATTTATAACTATAACTATTTACCACATCCTAAACTGGTTTGACTTCAAACATTCATGAGTTGTAGATATACATCCAATTAATTATTTTTCTGACAATTTCCTTATAATCTGTTCAGTGGCTCATGAGACAGACAAAGTTGACGCCAACAGTTAATGACAGAGTTTTAGGCAAAGATCTTGTGCAATATGTAGAACTTTGAGTACGTGTTGGGCAATGATTTCAGCTACTACAGCATCAAATTATAGAATATATCTGTAAAACTGTCTAATTTATAGCATTTTTTTGTGTTTTGTAAATTTAATTAGATGTGAGGCCATATTAATTTGGTTTGACTCCAAAGGTTGTATTTGTACATTCACTGATTACTTTCTGAAAGTTTCAATAAAAACTGTCCAGTGGTTCATAAGATATTGTGCTAACAGACAAACATTTTAACAGTTAATAGCAACATTTTAAGCAAGGTTCTGAAGGAATCATTTTAGTATGTGTTGGAGATGACTCGGTTACTACATTTTAGTTCATTGGCTGTACAGTTGACTTAGTTCTAGTTATTTTGTGTATGCCAGGGTTTACTGAAGCAGCCATCTTGAATCTAGTTGTTTCCAAAAGGTAATCAGTATTAGCTGTATATCTAAGTAGTACTGTGAGTTTTAAATGAACCAATTCAGTGATTCATGAGATTTTTTGCTAACAAACAAATTAACCACACACACATACACAGGCAAAAACATAATTGCCTGCTTGTCACCTTCTGGCTCCATGTCATAATAAAAGAATGTCTGTGTACACACTTATTTCCACATCTAAGCAAATGTCATGCTAAAAAATGAAACTGCAGCAGTCTTCAGTGATGGAAAACATCTGCTCAGTTTCTGTTTTTATTATAATTTTATTCTTGAGCTGTGACTTTTTCAATCTGGGTTTTTGCTGTGTAAGCAAGGGCATGCAAAAAAAAAAAAATCTAGTCTACAGTATGATTCTGTAGTTGGGTTGTAAAGCACTGAAAATATCAGAGGTGAAACTCATTGTAAACTAGGGTATCCCTGCTTTGTGTGTAAAGATCACACAAAAAGGAAATGATGGTCGTATAATCAGAGTTTGCTGCTGTGTCACCCCAGCTAGTTAATAGAATCACTGGATGAGATTAAAGCTCTAAACAAGTGAACATTTATTTACTGAAACATCAAACTGTGCACTGAATGACATGACAGCTGCAGTGAAACATTCTCTACATACTGTAGCTGTAGGGGAGCTGTGTCTAACAGGGCGAAACAGCACATATGCTGTTTGGGTGCACATATGCGTGATGTCAGTGTGTGTGTGTGTGTGTGTGCGCGTGCGGGTATGTGTGTGTACAAACTAATATTTATTAGTGTGGTCCACTGAAAGTGGGTCATTTCATAAACATAATATTCCTCAGTGAACAGGACCTCCAGGCTTCCTGACATGTTTGGTTTTAGGGCTATGAAATCTTACAAGGGTTTGATAAAGTCTGTTCGTCAGATTTGCAGAGAGCAAAATATCAAATATAGCACAGCACGAAATCAGCTGACTTTATAACCTCAGCATATGTTGAGGAACAAAAAAACTTGGGTAATTTAGACCTCTCAGTGCACATCAGATACAGAAAAATTGGTGTTTTACTGCTGATTTTAAGTTAGAGAAAATTTCTAAATTGTGAATTTTCTTTTTGTGTAAAAGTTATGAACAATAAACATCTTATCTGTACATAACTTTTTTAACAACATCAGTTTGGAGAAATACACTTTAATTCTGTCATGACTGGTGTTCGCATGGCTACTCCATGCACAACTAAGACCAAAGTGGATGCTGCTGTTTCAAAATAACTTCATTCTTCAAAATTCCTAGTTATTCATACAAATACTGTTATTACACAGTAAATTACTTCCTAGTGTTTTTTGTTTTGTTTCTTTTTTTTTAAGGAATGCGTACCTTTCACTGCCTTGTATGCCAAAGGCTTAAATGAAGATCTTGTGTGATTTGTTAGAGCTCAGAGTGTCATGTTGGGTTTTGGTGACTCTAGTGCAAGCAACAATTATGGACACAATGAGCTGGGTAAGTAAAAGGTTTATTAACAAAACCCAAAAACCCAGGGTTAGAGGTTGACTCGGCCGTGAGCGGGCCCACAGTTTGACCCACAGTGGTTGGATGTAGATGGTCAGAGGGTGGACAGACAGGTGGGCTCAGGTCCAGCTGGATGAGCTAAAGGAGCGAGGGGTAGACAACAGGAGAGGCCCAGAGCGTGACAAGGGAATAGGATCCAGGGACTTCTCAACAGGAGCGAGGCTGAAGGGAGACAAAGAGAAAACTGGACATAAATATGGTTCAAAAAAGATCTTACTTCCAGAGAGGTAAGCTGAGACAACTGGCTGGCTTGTTACCACAGGTTGAGAGTTAACCATCTGGCCTGTCTCAGGTAACCTGCCCCTCTAAATACTGCTCCTTGATTATCCCAAACGAGTGCTAGCGAGAGGCTCCACCTGCCAATCACACCCTGGAGTGGAGAGGAACAAAGCAGAACACCCACACAGCCCAGGGAATACAACACAGAGTATGTGTTATGAATGACTGTTAGGTACTACCATGCCAAGTTTTAGCTCAGTATCTGAAAAATTGGTTCAGTTATAGCCATTTTTGTGTTTGCTAAAATTAATTAGATGTAGTAGCCATTTTGAATTTGATTGACTCTAAAAGTGAATCAGTTGTAAATCTACACAGAGTGATTACTTTTTGGGAGATTCATTAAAATTTTGCTCACAGACAAGAACACACACACAAACACAGGCAACAAGTACTGTGTAATGCAGTACTGTGGTCGTTTAACTGTGTTCATTGAGCCTCTTTAGTTCCTGCTTCGGACTAGGAGCTTTCTTGGCTCAACAGAGCCTCTTTAAAGGCATGTGACTGGTCCAGATATAAATGTATGTTGATTGCTGGAACAAACCAAACACTCATACGGCACTTCTACAATTAAAAATGCATTAGCATTTGCTAAAGTAAAAGATACTTACTTGTCTCTGTTGTTTGCTATTGTTTGTGGAGCACAATGTAAAGCAATCTCTCAAATGCTGGTGTAGATTCTCAGTCATCCAGGCCATGGTAAATTCAAAAAAAGTTAAAAAACAAAAACAACTGGACTTCTATTCTGTAGCTGAAGACGTTTTGCTTCTCATCCGAGGAGTTTTCTCAATTCAGAAATAGAGAGTGTGGAGTTGAGCTTTTAAAGCTGAGATGTGATGTAAGCTGGATTGCTTGCAAATTGTTCTCACTCTCCTAACAAAGGAGGCTTGTTAGACAAACAAGGATTCTAACAAGCCTCCTTTGTTAGGAGAGTGAGAACAATTTGCAAGCAATCCAGCTTACATCACATCTCAGCTTTAAAAGCTCAACTCCACACTCTCTATTTCTGAATTGAGAAAACTCCTCGGATGAGAAGCAAAACGTCTTCAGCTACAGAATAGAAGTCCAGTTGTTTTTGGTTTTTTTAACTTTTTTTGAAATCTCTCAAATGAGTCTTGGCTCCAAGAACTCCCTCAGAATCTTTGAGTTCTCTTTTAAATTCTTAAAAAAAAAAAAAAAAAACAATCATTCTCTCAAAACACACAGCTCCCACTTTATAGTTCTCCATTGTTGGTGTTCATGGTGAATGGCATTTGTTTATAGTCGGTTTCTCACTGGACTGTGACTGCTAGAGAATAGTTGTGGAATGACATTTGCAATGGAGTCTTAAAAATGTCCAAAATAACATTCATGTGGGTTCTCAGTTTTCTTTGAGTCCTGTTACTTGAATGTGGAACATGAAAAAAAAAAAAAAAAAAATTATGCAACATATTTACTTGCAACTTAGTCATAGAGGCACTGTGCACAGGTGGTCTTCTTATGACAGAAAACATCTGAGGCTTCAGCCCAGAATGTTAGCCCACACTCCAAAAGAATCTGCCTGTCTTTGGGTTGTCCGCTAAGGGGGGTGCAAAGCAGGCCAGGGCAGATATGACATGGGCAGAGGTGGGGAATAAAATAATGTGCGTGGCCTAGAGTATGGTTTGCAACCACTGCTCATGAAAATTAGTTATGATTTTAAAAACTAGTCAAGTAGAACAGCTACAGAGTTCACTGGTCACACTCAGCATTCAGCGTGACTATTTTCATGCAGTTTTCTCACAATTTTGAGATTCCAACAAGTCTCCAACAGCCATAACCCAGTGAGATACTACCTTAAATGATATGGCTGTGCTTGACCATCAGCTGGGTGTTGAACAATCACATCAAACACAGTCTATCTAACTGCTCCATAATGAGACTAAAAATCCTAATGACCCTCAAAAGAGTCCTTAGAAGTGTTTGATCTGAAAAGACATTAAACTCACTACAGTTTGTCCATGCATGTTTTTTTAATGTCTCATGGTCCAGTAATAGACTGGCAATGCTTCCAGATGTACCTTGCTTCTCATCATTGGTTTCTAGAGATGAGAATCAGACCCCTTGTTACCATGAATAGGATTAAGGCATGTCCAGAATGTGAGAAAATTATCTATGAAAATAAAGCTAAAAAAGCTTCAACTGCTGTGTGGTATTACATTATATTTCACAATGTTACATAATTCCTGATTTTTGTGTTTCCCTTTGCCAAAATACATTTCAACAAAACTACTTTTTCAGAAAAATCTCAAACTCATGCATAAGAATTTATGAAATTACAGGAAGTTTAAAGCCCCACCTAGTAATGTTTAAACAAAACCTAGAGCCATGGGTGGAGAGTGGGCACCTTTAAATGAGGCTGACTTCCATTTCATTCCAGGAGACCTTCAAAGCACCTTGAAATATGATCATCTATTCATAAATGGAATCACAGTATCCAGACTGGAAACAGATGCTGATGGAAAAATGTGAGGGAGGAGTAATCAAAAGAGGTAAAGCTCTCAAGGACATAAACAGCCTTCTTTCCATAAAGTCACCCATCTGACCTTTTGCTGGATAGCAAGTTTGAGTCCCCACTATTATAAAATATTACAACTCCTGTTTAATTTTATTTAATAAACCAGGACTGAAAATTGGCAGTAAAAAACTGTATGGTAATGCCATCTTTACTGTAAATCTACAGATGTTTCCAAAACCTACAGAACATTAAAGTTCAGTTAAAAATGATCATTTGATCAACTTATATATTGTTCTGAGAAATTATCTGCAATGCTGATTGAGTATTTAAGTGCAGATATACTATTACTGCAGATTTACAATATGCTGTACTTATTAGGGATGGGTTGGTTCGCAAGATCCATGGTTCAGTTTTGTTTTTAGGGTCACGGTTTTAAATTCTATTTAAGCACTAACAAAATATCATCCATCAGTACCTCATCTCAGTTATCAGTGACGTGTCATGTAGCTGTGTAAAAACCGAAGGAATGAAGCAGTTTGGATTTCGGCATGTCATTGTGACAGTCTTCGGTTAAAGCTAGGCGTGATTTTTCTATAGTAAATGTGGAGACACTGCTTGTTTCAAAATGTTTTGCATTAATTTTTATTCCCTAGAGACATTAATTATGCACTCTATAGCATACTTAAAGCGATACTCTATCTAATAGTTATCAACAGTTAGTATCTTATCAGTTGTTATATAAGATATACAGCACAGAGTATGGAGAAAAGTTCAGAAGTCTTCATCCACGCTAGGCTAGTTGGCTGCTTTTTAAATAGGTTTTTCAGGCTTACAACAACTCTTTCTCAAAAACAGATGAAAAAAAGTTACATTCGCTAATAATAAAAAAAACCTCTACACTTTGGCACAACATTGATTGTTTATTTTGTCTCTGTTTTCTCAACCTAAGAATGTCCATGTTACTATGTAAAATGTTTGTGTGCAGAACATAGATAGACCATTTATATGCCTTTATACACCCTGTGTTTTGAGGCTGATGAATGTATCAGTCCTCCATATCAGAGCATCTAATCAGCCCAAAAGTTAGCTTAACTCACAGATGATTGATCCACAGATTTTGTTTGGTTTAGAAAACAGTAACAAACTAAACAAACAATAGCATGAAAAGTGCTGTGCAGCATCAGCCTCTCTTGTTGTAAACATCATTGTTAAGCATGGGAAAAATACAAATTAAGAAAAACCCAGATTCTGTGATGTTCTGTATTTTACAATAAATTCCACTTTTAGTGTCCAATTCTGTGATTCTGTCTGCATTCTCCTCATTGTGGAAACACTGAATATATGATAGACCTCTGATGTGAAGCCAGAACAAGACCAACCTTCCCTCTCAGATGGTTCCAGAACAAGTTTTAGGTCCTATTTCCTCCATGTAAATGAAAAAAACATAAATGTTGTTTTGAAAACTTTGGGAATTGCTTCTATTAACAAAATTTTTGCTGACTATTGGGCATCAGCAGCATAAGTAAGGCTGTACCTGTGACTAAAAATGTTTTGGACTTGAAGGAGAAATTCCTGCTAAGAAATATTTGATTGATGTCAAACTACTAAGAAAAGTCAAACCTGCTCTGAAAAGCTTTGGAGTCAGTGTGTAAATACAACATGCATAGTGTGACACTGTGTTTATTTTTTAATGTGCAACACTTCCAGATAGAAAACAGTACTGGTGTGGAAATCTTTTAAGTGTAAATGCTGCACAAAAACTATACGGCCCCAAAGTTTTAGACTCTACAATCAGGAGAAAAAACTTTCCATTTTTATCCACTTTCCTATTTGTGAAAAAAATGTATTTTAAATAAGATAACAGCAACCATGGTATCTTCTGCTTTTTTCATGATGGATTTTATCATTCTGATGGAATTATTAACTTTTACAGTTGCCCATAAAATCCTATATTCTATATATATTGTTGAAACAGCAGTACTAAGAACCTGCCTTGCTATTGTATCCATGTATAGCCCTGTCATTATTTAGTAGATATGAACATTTACAATCTTTCATACACAAACACACCTACACACACTCATCAGTTGTTACAGACACATTATGTACTGTATGCTCCCTAAGCTGACACATCCTCACATCATTGGCACCCCTTTCTTCTGCTCTCAGCAGAGACAAGGCTGTAGGATGAGATGTGAGCAGAGATGATTTCTCTGCCTTGGATGGTCCCATCATCATCAACTCCTCCACACAGTTAACATCCCAGCCACAGCAGAACTGGACAGGGGCCAGGTCCCAGCTCAGTACCCTGGGCCTTACAAGGCCTGAATATATCTAGGCCCCATGGATCAATATATCACTTTAAGTAAGATTTGTCGGAAGTCGGCCTGTAAAAATAACACCTTGTGATGTGTAATTAAAGACACAAAATGGAACTGGATCCAGATTTAAAAGGTTATTAGATCTGCGCACAATTTGCCATTTATTAGACAGGGATAAAAGCTAATTTGTGGATAGTGACCAAGCAGACAGAAGAAATAATCACAATGAGCAAAGCTGCTGTTCCCTAACTCCTTAAGATAAAAGCAACTAAAAAGGTCACACTCAAATTGGGGGTTTAGTGTCCCTAACGGTGTTATCCAGCATACGCTTAACAAATCCACGAGGCAGAACCTGCATGGGAAAAAGACAGTAGCTGCAGTTCAAACAAAAACAATTCAGGCAAAACAGCAACCGAAAAATTTGAAAAAGTGACCTGTGTTTAAAGCAATAGTGTGGTCATTTTTTAAGTGTTCTGTCAAACAGTTATTAGTGGTTAGTACCTTATTAGTTATGACATCAGTCATAGAGCACAGAGTATATAGAAAAAATAAAAAGGAAGAAGTCTTCATCCAGGCTAGGGAAATGGGCTGTTTTTTATTATTGTTTTTTAGGCTCATCAAACAATTCATTCTCAAAAATGACATACTGGTATGAAAGAAAACTACATTAGATTACACCTCTACACTTTTGCATGACATTGTTTGTTAAGTTTGTTGCTGTTTTCTTAACCAAATGTTTGCTACTCTGCAAATGTACGTGTGCTGAGCCTAGAAAGACTGTATTTATGCTGATGGTGCTGAGGCTGATAAAAGTATCACTCAGCCTGATCAGTGCATCTAGTCAGTCCAAGCGTTTACTCAATTCCTGGTGGACTGATAACATTCAGCAGTCACTATACTCAAAACACACACACACATTTGCATTTGAAACAAAGATGTAGTTTGATTGAGAACAAAAGTGACAAACCATGTCATGTAGAGGTTTAATATTAATAATAGTGTATTCATAATTATAATATTAGCTATTGTAGTGTTCTTTCACACTTTTATGTTGTTTTAGAGGAAAAGCTGTTTTATAAATCTTAAAAACAATAAAAAAGGGCAATATTTGACTAACCATTAGCCTAGCTTGATTATAGTCTTTTCTCCATACTCTGTGGTCTATGACAGATGTCACAACTGATAAAGAACTCACTATTAAAGGTGGGGTTTATAATCTATTTATTTAATGAATCACATAGTGGACATGAACAATCAAATGTCATAAATATTATTGAATGTTAATAATGTCAAGATGAGAAATATAAACAGTGGAATATTAAAGTGAGGAATTGCAGAGCTCAGTCAATGGTATGACAAAACAGAGACATGACAATCAAGCTGCACCTTCTGAATTGAAAGCCAGTGTTTAGAAGTACTTTGACATCTACATAATTATGACAAAAATTACATTCAAATAAGCATTTTTATGCAATTTGTGTACACATTTCCACCGGGATAAAGAGAAAAACTGCTGGGCTGCGACTGCTGGTGACTAGTTGGCAGACAGCAATTGCGACCAGGTCTCTAGAGTGTGTTGAAACATTTGCTGTATGTTATGATGTGGGCAGAGTTGGATTACAAGCACTTTGAGTTGCCTTGTGCTGAAAAGTGCTATATAAATAAATGTACCTACCTACCTACCTACAAAATAATGTGTCCATCTTAGAATACAGTTTTCAGGGAATGAATAGAAACATTGGCCAATATTTTCAAAAACTGTGCACACAAAAACTGACAGTCAACTACTAGTTTTCAACAGTCACAACCCATTGACTGTTGCACCCTTTAGAGTTTCAGTAGAACATAATCATTCCGTCCAAGATACAAACAGATTGTGGGGATCACAGTCTACAACAAGACCAAAAAACAAAGTAGTAGAAACACTAAAGAAAGCAGGTAAAATACAGTAGTTCTAATATGTGATGCATAAACATCCATTGACACAGAACCTTATGTCAATGTTCTAGGCATTTTTAATAATTGTCTTGTTCATTTAGTTCCTAAAAATCTTGTTTGAATGAAAATTGTTTTTTACTGCAGTGTCGAGCAAAGTATTTTGTTTCTTTTAGGTCTGAGAGACTGTACGCTCAGGGTTTTCTTTGGTGCATGATTATGGCTGTATTGAGATGCACTGAAATGTATCACTAATTGTTTTTTAATTGTAATGCAGCACTCTGAATCAACTCATGAGGTACCGAAAGATTCACACCCCTATTAGATATTGATAACTAATTGCCAGAACATCACTTCAAAAATGATCATACTATCTCATTAAGTTAGTGCCATTTTCTTGTATGAGGTTCAAATGCATTCATTAACAACTTCTGTAAAAGCTGACCATCTCTAAGATGACAGATTTCTTGGTTTACAGGTGAGGTCAGAGCCAGCTTCCTGCACCTTTTTGCATAAACGCTCTAGAAAAATGACTTGTTCAGGGTGGGTGGATAGTGTGTGGTATTATTAAATATTTAACTACACATTTAGAGTCTTTGGCCATGTGCTGAATTAGTCATGTCTGTTAATGGTGTGCAATGCTGATGACAGGGCACAACAGACTTCAGGGCTCTACAGCCTCCCAGAATCCCACAGAATCACCTGCTTGTCCACATTAGTCGAGACAGAACAAAAAAGGCTTTTTCGTTTTTTATTTTGTTTGTTTTTTTGCTATTTAAAAAAATAAAGGAATTGAACACAAACGCTTTAAGTTTGATAATAGCTGCTCCCATGAGAAATGTCTCCGCACTGTAAAAACCTCACTGTAAAACACTGATATCATTTTCACCTTTGTAATTCCAGAGCAGAGAGAGCTCCAGGATGAGTTTAGTCTGTTGAAGCAGAGGAAAAAAAGGGGACTAAAAATGGAGACTAAAAGCGCAGCTATTCTTCCTCTGTCAGAGGCTACCATTCTCTTTGATGTTAAGCTGATGTTTTATATTCATACTAAAACAAGGAATTCTTACCTGCTTAAATTATCATCCACCTTAAAGTTAAATAAGCAACCACCAGGGTTTTGTTTTAATGTCTTTGTTTGTGTTAATTTACATTGTAAAGCAATTTGGATCAGCTCCCTGTTGATTTTAAAGTTCTTTTCAAAGATACTGATAATGACCAGTGACAAAGATTCTACATCTTAAAGGGCAGCAATACATAATACAGCATGGGTACCACGTAAACAGACTGTAAATACAGGGTAACAAGTCACTTTATAATACAACCAAATTCAAGTCTGTACCAGCAGTGGCAGTTGAATAATGCCTGGCCAAGCCTGTCCTTCAGCATTGCCTACCCTTTCCACTACCTCCACCCTTCCCCCACACACACACACTCCCCAACCCATATGCCCAGGGAACTGCAACTGCAAACACCCCACACCTTCCCTTCTTTTAGCAGAAAGAGAAACTTTTTTAAAATATAAACTTAGCACAAAAAGTAAAAAAAACAAAACAAAAAAAAAACAGTTTGAATTAATCTACATATTACCAATGATTCCCATAAAACAGTTCAATCTGTTTGGTGGGTTCTCCAACCCTCTAGTGCCCCAAGAACAAGAGCTTAAGTAAATAAGTATTCCGTTAAGCTCTTGTCTACTACAGTTACATGGTAGTCAGCAAAAAATAAACTTATAACATGTACTTTTCTGTTATGGTTTTTCATTATAGTGAAAGCAGCTTTATACTATTTTGAAGGTTTTTTTTTGAGACATTGATTTTAACAAATTTCTGAATATATTTCAGTATGACCAGCCCAGCTACAACGAAGGTTAACAATTTCTTGTACAAAAGCCATTGAGTGTGGAGATTTCCCGAAGTGCAAACATTATTCCATATATACACACAGTGATGTGAAAATATTTGGGAAATTTTATAATAAAGTTTCATTTTTTTATGATTTTTTGATATTAGCTGGACATCATGAAAATGAAGTTATGAATTTTTTCATAAAGAATGTGTTCAATCCAGGAATATAGAAATAAAAGAAAATTATTCCACATGTAGGCATTGTCATTAGAGAATACTTTGGTAATTCTTTGAAGAGTTGTGGATTTTTTATGAATATTTATTGGGCTTGCTGTGGTATGAAATTACAGTTAACATATGTTTTGCTGAAACAGCATTGAAACTATGAACATGGAGATAAATGCATATTATTACAGATGTAGACTTGATCATCTGAGAATATTTTGGTATTTTTTTGAATGAATAATGGATTTTATATGAATTTATTTCTTTGGCTCTGTGTGGTATAAAATGGCAGTTAGTTTGTGTTTGTGTACATCCTGCTGCTTCCAGGTGACACAATTGTCACAGCATGCTGCACAACAGGCACACTTTGCTCCTCCTCCCTCCTCTTGTGCTTTGATGTTGTACTGTCATGCAACTCAAGGTCTGGCTCAGTCTGGCCCAGCCACAGCAAGAAAGGGCAGATTGCAAAAGAAGTGTCATGGTGTTGTTTTTCCAATCCTAAAACGATACATCGGCAAGCGTTAAAGTATTTTATCTTTACCCAACTTTCAGGAATTTAGCAAAATGATTATGCAGCCACTTTAATTAAAAGCATCAGTATCCGTTTCGGTGATACTGGCCGAAACTTGGGATTGGATCAATACCAAATCTTGCAGTATCACACACCACTAATTGCCAGCACTTTGTGAGTGCTATATAAATGTTTAAACTCATAACATTTTTTAAGTTTGCACATGCCAGAATAAATTGTTGCAGTCAGTTATTTAGCAAGATCATATTAAATTAAGAATGCCTCAAAACTCACACACAATAGGATATTCCTGAACATTAATTCAGCCACTTGGCTATGGTTTTGCACAGACTGTGGCGCTGTTCCACTGCTCAGTGGGAGAAGTTTCTCAGACAGCATCACAGATGTTTTAGTAACACTTAACAAAAACACTTCACGTTGCAGCTGTAATAGATGCATGTTAAATTAAAGACCTAGTAATCTATGTAGGAATGCATGTCGCCCAACACCTTTCATGTCAGAGTTTGAAAAAAAAAAAAATCATCTCAATCTGAAATGATGGAGTTACAACCATTTTGGTCTATTCTAAATAATGTTATGCACAATCTAATGCAATATCACAAGATCTAACATGACCTGTCAGTGCTTGGAGTATCTGTTGTGAATGACTCTCAGCTAATACTACATCAAATTTTAGTTCACTATCTAAAATATTTGACTTATTTATAGACAGTTTTGTGTGGGCTGAGGTTGTTTAGCTGTGGTGGCCATCTTGAATTGACTTGACTTCATAAATTAATCAGTTATAGATTTAAATCTTTCTTGTGGTTTATGAAATATTTTGCTAACAGACAGACAATGTTGACTCCAACAATTATTTGCAAAGTTGTAATCAAAGATGTTGCAGAATGTATAATGCTAGAAGTGTATGTGAGAATTATGCTCAGCTGCTACCACAAAAAAATTAGCTCAGTATCCATAAAAGTGGCTGAGTTGTAGCCATTTTTGTGTTGGCTAAGGTCACAAAAGCTGTGGTGGCCATCTTGATTGGGATTGATTCAAAATGTTAAAGAGAGTTTCTTTAAAATCCTTTCGCCTGTGGCAGTAGGTACTAATAAAGATGTTTCCCTACTCCTAAAGAAAAAGGGGACTGTGAATACTAATGACTGTCACTTTATTATTTATTTATTTCATTTTATTTTATTTTTACAAAACAGAAACATTTCTTTTTCACCCACCTCAGTATGTTGGTCATATTTTTTTTCACAAGTTTGACACTGACAGAAAAGGGATGATAGCTAAGGTTTGTAAATAGGAAATTGAAAACAAACAAAATAAAAGAGACTTTTTTAGCCTCTGTGTGAATTGCACAACCCATTCACAAAGACAAAACAACAAAGTCCTGAAATCATGTCACAACATGAGTGATGTTGGCAATTAAAGGCAATGTGCCCCAAATTACAGCTTCATTAGAGCTGAAAAATAGGGCCATGTGAAACGTTTACTCTACTGCTTTTATTCTACTTTACATGTTGGACTTTTTATTCATGTCAAGTGTTAAATAATTCTAAAAAAGTGTAGCATACATGAACTTCTATTTGTAATCTTTCTATTTTGTTGTCCTACAATCTGGAATTTTATTGGATTTTTAATTTGATTAAAAGCAATATTTCTAAAAAAAATACTCCAGATTAATGAAGTAAAATAGGGAAAGAAAACTTGTGTTACATAAGTAATTTTAAAACCTTTTGTTTGCATATGTATTACTTCCCCAAGTAGCAATACTTTGTGTCCCTGTCATGGCCGGTGGAGAGGGAAGCAAACCCAGAGTGCAGACTCATTTAAAAAAATAACTAATTTATTAAAATAAAAGATAACCAAACAACAAAGAGCTGACGTGGCAGCAAAAATCCAATCCAAAACACAAAGGCAAGGCGAAGCAAGGCAAGGGAACCAGACGACAAGAGACAAGAGACATTGAACTAGAAGGGTAGTGGAGAAAGTGACCGGGTTTTAAGCACTGAGGATAATAGGGTGAAGTGGGCACAGGTGAGTGATAACAATTGCTGACAGGTGGAGATGGGCGTGGCAGATAAACAGGGGCAGACTGAGGATAAGTGGAGAATGATGACAAACAAAGACAACAAGAACAAAACAAAACCCAGATGACAGAACAACAGTGAAGAAACAATAACCCCAGAAAACAAAACATAAAGTCAAAAACAACAACCCTAGAATTCATAACAGTCCGCACTTTTTGAAGCAGTTCCAGCAGGAGGTCTCTCTTTAGGTCTGTCTCTATCATCTTGGTCCAGCTAACCACTAGATGTTTTGCTCATTCTTCATGACCGAACTGCTGCAGCTCCTTCAGGTTGGATGGGTGTTGGTCGTGTCCAAAAATTTTTAAATCAAACCGGAGATTCTCATTTGGATTGAGGTATGGGCTTTGACTAGATCATTCCAGGACATTTACTTGTTCTCTTTAAACCAGTGGATTGTTGCTTCAGCAGTGTGTTCAGGGTCATTGTCCTGTTGAAAGGTGAACTCCGACCCAGTCTCAAATCTCTGGAAGACTCCTAAAAAGTTTCTTTCTAGAATTTTTCTGTATACTGAACCATCCATCTTTTCTTTAACTATGATCATTTTTTCAAATAAAACATCCTCACAGCTTGTTGCTGCCACCACCATGCTTCACTGTAGGGATGGTGTTCTCAACATGATGAGAGGTGATAGATTTGCCTCAGACATGTTGCTGTCCTTGATGTTTGGTCTCATCTAACCACAGCATCTTCCAAGCAGAAATTCCAAAGGTCCAGGTTTTTTTCATATTTATTTATTTTTATTTTAATCAATGTCTTTTTTCAAAAACTCTTCCATGAAGCCTAGCTGTGTGCAGCATTTAGTGGTCCTGTAGAGTGATTGTGTCATTGTGTCATCTCCACAGAAGAGCTGAAGTTCCATCAGGGTTATCTTTGGCTTCCTGGCTGCTTCTTTTATTAATTCATTACACACTCTGGGAATTTTGGTAGACAACTCTCTCGACAGGATTGCTGTGATGGCATCATATTCCCATTTCCTGACAATGAATTTAATGAAACTCTGTGGGGTATTTAGGGTTCTTATATATATACACATATATATATATATATATATATATATATATATATATATATATATATATATATATATATATATATATACATACATAACCCAACCCAGATCTATACTTATCCACAATGTTGTCTGTGACCCATGTGGCCAGTTCCTTGGTCATGCTGTCTCTTTTATCACTTGGTGGTAGACCTTGCTACTTGGAAGTGTTGCACAGCTGTTAATTCTGAAGGCTATTAGAACAGATGTATTCAGATTCAGAAAGCTTTATTTATCCCCAGGGGGAAAATGAGAAAACACAGAACAGCATGGCAAAGAATAAAAAACTAAATAAATGAAATAAAAAACTGAAGAAATAATAAAGAAATAAGGAGCAAGGAATTACCTAAGTTCTGATAAAATAAAATTGCATATGAATAAATATAAATGTAAATGAGGGGATCAATAATGAAGACGTAGAAAGCTGCATTGAGGGTGAACATGAAAATATATACAACAGTATGCTGGTGTAGATTCTCATCCAGGCCATGGTAAATTCAAAAAAGTTAAAAAACAAAAACAACTGGACTTCTGTTCTGTAGTTGAAGACGTTTCGCTTCTCATCCGAGGAGCTTTCTCAATTCAGAAATAGAGAGTGTGGAGTTGAGCTTTTAAAGCTGAGAACATTGTCATTCCTTATGTTGCTGGAGTATCCGAGAAACTCAGAAGGATTTTCTCCAAACACGACATCCCAGTACATTTCAAACCCAACAAGACTCTCAGGCAGAGGCTGGTCCACCCTAAGGACAAACCCAAACTGAGCTGAGTTGTGTCTGCAGTTCAGTGCAGCAAAGAATGTTCAGACCTCTATATTGGAGAGACCAAACAACCTCTCCACAGACGCATGGCTCAACACAGGAGAGCCACCTCTTCTGGACAGGACTCAGACTCAATTGGTGACCTGTTGATCGTAATGGCCAAAACAGTGAGTTAATCATTTATTTTTTGGCTACTTGTCACGAGTTGGCTGCAGCAGAAGGAGCAGCATATAAAAGTGGATAAAAGGTGTTTACTGTACAATGAGATCTTTTCACACTTAGACTGGCTCATAAGTGGATTTTATTTTAAAAAAATATGTAACATAATGTTTTGTTTTTGGACATTTACATAACTGAGGGCCTCCCTTGGACGACACAAATGCCCCATGTCACCAGTAGGATACAACAACACCTCTACATCCTGATGAAGCTGAGGAGAGCTGGACTGCCTCGGAATCTCCTGCATTTATTGGTGCACGGTGGAGAACATTCTGGTGTACTATATCACGTGGTATTCAGGATGCCACAAGAGGGATCAAAAGCCACTTGAGAGGGTGATCAAGGCAGCACAGGGGGTCGTTCTGTGAGGATCTGGAGTTAGCTCTGCCTATGGGCAGCGCTTCTAACCCTTCTTTCCTCAGCTGTTCCTGATTCCCTTGATGAGCTGATACAGCATTTAAGCCTCCGGCTCGTTCCAGACTGACGCTGGAGCATCAAACCTCTCTGGTTAGAGTCTCAGCCACAGGTTCTAACCTCAATTAGTGACTTTGACAATTTGTTGTTTTTGCTCTTTGACTCAGGTTGTTGCCTCGCCTAGAGGGTCATTACCCGACGGGAACTTACCTGGATTACCTTTGGATTACTTACCTTGCCGGACTGCTGGACCTCTTACTTCAGGATCACCTTGGAAACCTTCCTCACCTCCTTGACACCACGAACGCCTTCTACACCTGTAAGAAAGAAAGAGACATTATTCACAAACTCATCAGTTATCAACACTAAGACCAAGACTTGTACCCGAGACTCACCTTGCTCCTTCTTGCCTTCCAGACTGCTCCTGACCACCACCACTGTAGATACATGCACCCTGTAAATAAAACCACTTACCTGATTTCCTGTCTCTGTGTCTGGTTTCGGCTTCGCTCTATGGACAAAACACCTGGTTTATGATACGTTGGGTCTGGTCTACCTGCCATTAGCCACATCTTTGAGACCAAATTTCAGAGGGCAAAGACCCAGCCTGTCCACCATCTCTTCAAGCTCCTACCCTCTGGCAGGAGACTCAAAATTATTCAGTCCTGAACTATGAAAATGGAAAAACAACTTCTTCTCAAGAGCTGTGAAAACATTAAACAAGCTGTAGAACTCTGACACTGACTTACACACACCTACACAGAATGCATAGGCATTATTTTGAGACTGATTGTAACTCTCACTTGTTTACTTGTTATTGTTTTGACTTTTTGCTTGTAATTACCTTGTTATTAATATTAATAGCACCTTTTCCTTCTAGGTCTGGTAATACCAACGTAAGTTTTGTTTATTACTGGCAATGGTATCACAACCAATAAAAACCTTTTTTATCCTTTTATCTTTTATTGCTAGAAGGTAATGAACGGGCATCATTTTTAATTTTTAAATTTTTTTTTAATTAATTAAAATATGTTATTTTCCCCCTTTTAACTTTGCTAATCTGCAGTATTTTTGAGACTTGTTGCTTGTATTCAAATTAAAAATCAAACTAAGTTCCAGGTAACAAAACAGAAAGATACTTTTTGCGACCAACTATAATTTCAGCTGCTGCTCTCCTCATTCTCTTATGCAAGTCATTTTCATCTCTTGGTCATAGCTGGACACATTTCCCGCACAAAGAGCCTCCAAAAATGCACTCTGTAAATGCAGATCATTTCAGAATGGCACGAGATTTCCGATGTGCCAAAAATTGGATTGCTTCACATCTGCAGCAAATAAACAGGATTCTGCCAAGCATTTGGTGATCTATGGTGGTACCATCCTGCTGCTTGAAAAGAAGAAAAAAATCTGATAAAGATTCACAAAATAGATAAGGCATTATATTAATAAAGAATAGACTTGGAAACATCAGCACTTCTTTCATCCAGCTCAAGCCCAACATGAAATATTCATGTGAAATGACTTTATCATATGTGAACCTGACAACACTGTTTGCTAAGTGGTCTTCAGATGCTTTTCTGCATGTGTCCTCACATTCCTGTTTATCCTTGACTGGAGAAGAGGACAATGGCTGTGATGGAAGGAATATGTATTTGTTTGTGCTCTTGCCTCTTGAGGCTTGTCAGATCTCTCTGGGTTTCACATCAGGGGGCTTCCCCAGCTGTGTGACCGGACCCCACAGCAATGCTAACTATCTTCATGAGTGGATGTGTGGCAGGCGGTGTGGGGGACAGTGCCTAAGGACATATCATGTACAGCTTAGAAAGAGAGAAAGTGCAGCTGAGGGGACAAACTCAAACAACACTATCATTGCTGGCTGTCCATGAGAATTCAGGGTCAGAGTTCTGTGTTTTGCTAGAAAGTGGAACCCATTATCAGAAATCTAAAACTTGTGTTTGTTTGCTCTTATTTATGTAGCACAGGATTTTAAGTAAAACCCCTTTGCTTAAATAAGAAAATATATCAGCTTTTGAAGCTGAAATAAGAGCATATAGACACAGTTACACAGATCCAATGATTACAATGTGCAAACATTTTTAACAATAAAACAGTCCCAGACTGTATAAAATTAAAGCACAAATGTGTTTTAAGCAAGCAGTTGTGGGATTCTGAATGGAAAAAGATGAAAAAGCTTTTTTCAATGAGAAAGCGATAGCCTTGCCAGGCTGAGTTAGAAAGATTTATACAGAGAGCAATAAATGTCTATTTCTTTGAATGCTGACAAGCTGCAAACACTTAAAAAAATGGTCACAGACTGTATAACATGAAAGTACAACTTTGTTTTAAGCAAGTTTTTTATTGACTTTATGTGAAAATAACTTGTATCAATGAAATAATGTCATGTTAGCCTTTGCACACTGAATTAAAACATTTTGACACAAGTAAAGAGATCTATGTTTATTTTAATGCTGACAAGTTGCAAATACTTAACTCCTGTCACAAACTTGTTGCAATGGCTGTAAAAAATATATGAGACCATGGTTTAAACTCACAGACTGTGAGTAATTGTAAAACCCCAATTTTTAAAATATTGTTCTGTCTATTGTTACACTATGTCATGCTTTGACAGTCTCTCTGTCTGGCACTGTCACAGTAGCACTCTCTGGTGACAAGAAATGAAATCAGCAATAGAAAAACAATGCATTCACTGCGTAACCCTGAAAACACAAGTTCCCTCCCACTACCTAAATAAACATTATCAACATTATCACTAAGTGTTGTTTTTTTTAAACCAAATTATGTAATTATATAATATTTTGTCCAGGTTGATGCAGGCCAATGTGTCTGTTTTGGGTATCACTAAGGAAGGTATTAGTCTTTGTTGTTTCAGCCTTGTGAGCAGAGTGAAAGTTGTGCTGCATTTATCAATTCTAATCAATGAGGAGAAATGTACTAAGGCCTGTTTGCATACACTGAGATTAGCTCCAACAGTGACCTTTGTGAAAATGGCTCCTTTTATTTTATTTGTGTAGTGTATATTTTTGGCATGTTTTTAGAACAACCTTAATTCTAACATGGTCAAACTGTGTATTGTCCTAGAGTAGAAGCAAGAAATCTAGTTGTGTTCTCATTGATCAATGTCTGAGAAGTTGAAAAGGGACATTACCAGATGTGAGTGAGGTGAAGCCCAGTGGCAGAAGGTGTCATTGCAAACACTTAAGCACATTGTAGGACCTCTCGAGAAGCACCCATACAAATTGTCAAGCGCTTAGCTTTGGGGTGGGGAAAGCCAGGGCCAGCAAGGAAGTCTAATCTGAAACAGCTTACTCTAAGGCTTAAAGTTAACGTGCAGTGAAAATATGTCTGCTTTGGTGTCTTAAGATTGCAAAGCATGAAGATTTTGAAAATTTTTGGAGTTCCTCACAGTTCACTGGAAACTTTTAAGCTTTACGATGTTTAGTTTTACGAACCTACACTTCGTACGCAAAACCAGTTGACTGACCAAAACAGAAAAGAAAGAAAAGTGCCTTACCTTAAGCTGTTGTAGAGTGTACCTCTCTCCATCTAAAAATTTGTCAATGTTCTAGGTCTATCACTGAGGAGTCCATCCCTCCCAAATGGTTGAAATAGATCTTACAAAGCGTCTTGGCTTGTTGGTCTAGGAGTATGATTCTTGCTTTGGGTGCGAGAGGTCCTGGGTTTAAGTCCTGGACGAGCCCTGCTTTCAGACCTTCAAAAATCACTCTCAGCAATGAAATGGACAAAATGCCTCCTCAGGTTTTAAGAACATTCTGGTCAACAAACAGTGAGGCTTTTTGTGATCATAATTGACGTGACAGAGAAGCTTTTTGTGTGGTGTAGCTAAGCAATGTTTGCAACAGTGTGATTAACAGCAGCTTCTGCATTTTAGATTCAAGTTAATGTACCATAAAGGGGTCTTTGTACTCGTGACATCTAAGGATTATGCAGCTTAAACGTGTCAGAGGGTTTTTCTGAAAGTTGTAACATGTCTTTGCAGTCTTTAAGCACTGCCATGTTCATTGTTGCTGCCTATCTTTTGTACGCATACCAGGTTTTTTTGACCAAAAGTGCAACTGCACTGTACATGCGTAAAACTATTTTCAATGTTACCTTTTCAATGCTACCAGAACAAGGTACAACATTTGATGAGGTCATAAATGCCCTTTAAAGACATTTTGTTCCCAAAGTTAATGTATTGGTGTGCAGACATACATTCAGATAACGACTGCAACATGCCAATGAACCACAAGCCACTCACTATGTTGCCACTCTCAGAGCTCTAGCTGCATATTGTGATTTTGGACTGATGGAAAAGTAACTCATAAGAGACCAGTTCATTTCTAATGCTGTGAAAGATAAGCTACTGTTGAAGGAGGACCTCACACTGGACAAAGCTCTAACCATCTTATGCTATGTGGAAACAAAAATACTACACTGCTCTCAGCTGCCACTACAGTCTCCCTGTACCAGTACAGGCTGTACTCTGCATATGCTCATTCTCAACCGAAAAGAGAAGCGCAAACAGCTCAAATACATGGACCTTTACCCCATGTTCATTACAATCAGGCAAGTCATAAAGAACAACATCACTGCTTCAGATGTGAATCTGATAAACCCCTGGCAAATGACACAAACTGTCTAGCTACTAAAGTAAAGTGTGAACACTGCAAGAAAAAAGGACAAAAGTATGCAAATCACCTGTGGTTGCAGTGAGAGAAGTGGTTCTTCCTGAGTTAGCAATACTGTGTATTAATGATGTCAAGCTGATGGCTTCAATATTGTGATAAAACAAAACACAAATATAAACACTGAAACACCACAAGGAAACCCCCAAGTCCTGGAGTTAATTGTAGATGCTGGAGCTTCTGTATCTATTTTATTAGAGACTGTCTACAAGCAACATTGTGCACACCACTCACTGAAAGACCCTAAAGTGAAACTAGTCACATATGCAAAAGGTGACCTACCTGTCATTGGCTGCCAACAAGCTACGGCAAGAGTAGCAAATCAAAACAGTAAAGTTCCAGCATTATTCTATATAGTACAGTCTGGATCACCACTACTGAACCTAGACCTGATTAAAGCACTGCAAATAACACAAGTTACTGAAGGGCTTCACAGCTACCAGGCTTCACCTGATGCCACAACTGGTGAATCCCCTTTCCAGCTTCACAGAGGAAGACCAGTGAGGACAAAACTGGACATCTTGTCTCCACCTAAGGACAATAGTCAAGACGACCAAGTTAGAGAAACAATTGTTTTACAACAAGCCAAAAGTCTACTTTACATAAACAAAAAGAGGAAAGCCAAACCCAACAAAGTCACTGTTGGAACTGCAGTCAGTATGAAGAAGCCTTTTTATGTGGGAAAAGAAGAGACCCAGTAAAAAGATCAGTAAAAGGTCAGTAAGACAGCAGACTGGACTGTTCATGTGTCCTCATTGGCAGAAAAAGATGGAATGCAAACTTTAAGAACTGATAATAGTAGATGAATCCCTAAGCCCAAATTGGAGACTGAAATGAACTTATGCAAGGAGAAAGACACCAACATGGATAATAGACTATGTGATGAAATAAGTTGGCTTAAAAATGTAAAAGAATTTGAACAAAGTCAGTTTTTAGCTAACTTCATTTGTAATTCTGATAGTGTTTTGTTTTATGAAAAAAGACTATTTGCAATAATAGTGCTTCTGATTGAAGACCCTATTTTGCGTTATCGTATTACAGGTCTTTCTGAAAAAAAAAAAGCTACTTTTGTTTAAAGTGAATTAGAATCTTTATTTGGGTTACAGGGGAGATGTTATGTTTTGTTCTTTTGCTGTTATTACTACTTGTCACTAGGTGGTACTGCTGTGACAACATAAGACAGCAGAGACTGTGTTAAATGGAAATGTAAAAGAAGAATGAGGCTAAACCTCTAAAACTCACTCTGGGAGATAGAAATCAAAAACAAATTCAATTATGTGCCAGTGCAGTAATATTTTTACATTGAAATAAGAAAAAAAAATGCCTTAGGAAGATGAGGAATCTTCTAAAACATATGGCAAATGATTGTTTTCAAAGTTATTATAAGGTGAAAAAAGTATTTAAAATTAGCTTGTCAACATTTTTCCTATTTACATATAAATGTTAAAAATAATTTTACATCATAAACTTTTTTTGTCTTAGAATGAGACACAATGCACTTGTAAAGTATATTACTATATTTTACTAAAAAGTTGAAGTTCATGGTAAATTATGATCAACAGTAATTTTCAAAATGTTATTGTAAAAATATTATTGTCTTGAATGACAGTACAGCATTTTCTTAGAAACCATAAATTTCACAATACAGAACTGTTCTTTTTTTAAAAGTAAATTCTTCAACAAATCAAAACAAAACATACATACACTGTAAATCTGTTCATGGTTATTTACATAAAACAACAGATGTTTTTTTTACGGGTTTGAATATGTTTGATTTAATGTTTAGTAAAAAAAATTCATTTTAACCCAGTGCTCACAACAATGTTTTTCAAAAAGATTTCTCCATTTCTTTTAAGTACAGATAAACATTTATTACCACAGCATCAATCAGCCATTTCATACTTACACACAGATAAAGTATAATTTTTAAGACAAAATTTAAACTTAACACCCAACATGATTGCATTTTGATCAAACATGACTAAACCTCCATTTTCTTTTATTAGGTTGAGTGAACTGGCTGATGACCTGCTCATATGAACAGATCCATCATGCCCTGTGTTATTTTAAATGCATTTTTTCTTGAATATGTTGTTTTGTGATGGCAGATGCAGGTGGAGCCACAGCCCCAACAGGACCCCTCTTCTTTGACTCCAGAAGAGGGGGCTGAAGGGTGACTCTTACACTGAGAGGAAAGCCTTCAGCTTTGATCACAGTGGAGGTAAAAGCTGGCAGGAAAATGACCGATTAGCCTTCAAAGTAAAAGCATTCCCAGGAGGACGACCTCTGATACCTATCTGTGTTTTAGTGCTGTTTGTCATTCATAACAAAAAAAAAAAAAAGTAAAGAATGCCATTTAACGAACTCGAGGACAAAATTACATTTTGAGCTGCTTTAATACTTTGGAGTACATAACCTACATATATATATATATATATATATATATATATATATATATATATATACAAAAAAATTTACATTTTAATTTATTTTTTGTTTCTACAAATCTTTTCCTCTACTCTTCACTCTTAGAGATGTTCACATTACTTTCAAATAAAATACTAAATAATCCAGCAAAAATTATAAGAATTTGGTTTCTCTAACTTTTAATGCTCTGATTAAGAAATATTTCTTCACAAAAATAATATTTGAACTGTCTGACAAAAGGGCAGTTTGCATGTTCTCCCTGTGTTTTTTTTTTTTTTTTTTCAGGATACTCCAGTTTCCTCCCACGGACCAAAACCTTGCATGTTAGGTTAACTGGTAACTCTAAATTGTCCCTAGGTGTGAGTGAGCGTGTGAATGGTGTGTCCCTGTGATGGACTTGTGACCTGTCCAGGGTGTCCCCCACTTCTCACGCAGTGACTGCTGGAGATTGACACAAGCTCCCTGTGACCTGGAAAGGAAATGAAGCGGTTAAAGAAACTGAATGGACGGATGGACTTTCTGACAAAGGTGTCCACGCGCTGCTTTGATCAGAACCTCCACCACCCGAGCGGCTGCTGAGCTTTCATTAATTAGGCGTTTATTTTGAAAGGATTGCCCGGAAGTTATTGCGTTAGAATTTGTCTCCCTTGATAGCAGCGTGAGCCCCGGGCTTCCAAATAAGGAGTGTGGCAGTGGCTGCGCGCGCGGACACACGGACACACAGGGACGCTTCGGAGCAGCGAGCTGGAGGAGACGGCGGATGTGAGACTGAGGCGCGAGCCCTCTTTGACGCTGCCTGCGTTAGAGATTCAACCTGGAGTCCAAATTTGGAAGAATTACCAACTTTCCCCCCCCCAAACAACCGTGAACATTTCTGGATTTTTAAAAAAGAACAAACACTTGAGGCAAGAGGAGCAGCTGGAAATAAAGAAAAGATTTTAGTTTCCGAGCGGAGCGGAGAAGTTTTTGCTGGCTGAGATCAGGTCTCTGGGGGAGAATCCAATCCGGGTTTACGCACCGGGGAGGCGCAGCTCGGCACCTGAACAGCTGTTAGTTTTCCTCTTCTCTTCATCCCTCAAACGCCACATGAATTATTCCCGATCTAAGACGAGGTTTGTGCTGCTGCGTCCTGTGGACTTGTGTTAGGACTTGTCCCTGTTGGAATGGATGAACACTGAGCTACATCAGGCGCACTTACTCGAGGTAAATTCTCTTTATTTATTATTACATTTTTTTGTTGTTGTTGTTATCATTTGAACACGTTACAGCTTCTGTTATTGACCTGTTCACCTTTAGGTTGACTGAAAACACCTTTTCCGCCTCCTTTATTCAGGGGAAATCCAATTCGGAATGAAGGCATAAAAAGCGCAGATGATGGGGATTTATTTGTAAATATATATTAGTGAGGCTCTCCTCACACACCAAGTCGGTTCGGGCTCAGACTCTTGGCAGTCCGCGGGGACGGAATAATTGTTGTTTCCCTGGGGACGCAGCACTGCTGACCCCTTCCCTTTAAAAAAACAAGCCAACTGCCTGATTATTTGTTCTCGTGCTGAGGTTAAAGGTGAACACATCGAGGATGAGGAGATACAACTCTGATGCACTCAGAATTTGGTTTCTACTGCACTTTGTTGAATTTGGTCCAAACACTAACAAGTGAATTTTACATCCTGTAAAATTAGGGTTTCAGACTCCCTAGAATGTGGTTTAATAATAATAATAATAATAATAATAATAATAATAATAATAAAAACACATGCATGATAAAGTCTTAAAATAAAAAATGCGAAGCTGGGAGAACTGCAATATTTAAAGGAGCTAAAATGCGCTGCACCATTCATTAATAAAGTCCACAGTTATCATACCATTTGGAATATTTCTTATACACAACCCCTGATCCCACCTCCCATTTTAAAAAAGAATTATTGACCATTTTTCATTAGATTCTCCTGAAAGCAGCATCTTCCCTGCAGAAACACACACAACATGTGGTGAAGTCCGGTCCAGATCACATGTGATGGATAAACAGGGTGTGAGCATGCCACCGGTGCTGCTGATGGGAGAAACCTGAACCTTTGCAGAGGAGGACACAGATGGGCTGGAGCCTGTCGCTGTGGCGCACTTTCCAACTGACGGCCACGGAATGACTTGTCATTCACAGTTTTCCTCTGTTGTTTCTCCTTTGCTGCTGTTGGATTTCATTCAGTCCAGTCTGTGACATCTGTGGGTACCATTAAAACAAAGAGAATGCTAGAGAAAAAAGAATAATTATGTTGAATTTTACATTTTCAAATTCCAATATTGACAACAAAAGCAAGAAATAAACACCTACTGTTGTCAGACTTTTTCAAGTTCTCAGCTTGTACTGTTGGGGGCGCTACAGAACACCCGTCCCTCCGTCAGCCCAGCCCTTGTATGAATTATCAGCCCTGTCAGCATAAAGGCTCAGCTGGTTGTTGTTGTTGACTTTCAGCAGCTAATTAAGCGAGGAACACTGAAAAAACCTGTGACCTCTCAACAGGTGAAAATTACAGAAAAATCACCTCTGAAACCATTTTTGGTTAGGCTCTTAAACACCTCTCAGGATCTTTTGAGCCTTGCTTGTTTGATTGTTTTCTGCTCTTGAAAGCAAATTTAGGCGTGCCAAAGACAAGGAATTCTTTTTGAAGACTTGTTCCAACAAATATTACTTCAGGCCAGTGCTTTTGAATACAGAAATTAAAAAAGAAAAAACAGAACAAAAAAAACAATCAAAGCATCTTTGACCTAACTCAGATAAAATGAAATCTTTACGGTTAGGAACACTTGAAATAATTATGTGTTTGGGTTTTATTTAAAGGCACAAGGATTAAAAGATGAAATTAGGATTTCATCAACACTGCTTAGAATATCTCCATGTACATTTCACCCCAAACCTGTTGTATTCTCAATTGATGTTTCTTATGCAAAATTAAATGTCCTAATGTTTTGATCTTTATTTTTTTTAGTATTCTTTATTTATATTTTGACAAATGAACAAAATGTTGGCTCAAATTTGAAACAGACAATTCATTAGATTTTAAATAATTGTACCGAATAAGCCATCACTACAACAAGGCCTTCTCTAACACACTGACTGGATGTTTAAAAGGGTCCAAAGCAGAGGTGATTTTCATTTGAGGTTTATTGTTTTCTTCCTCCTGAAATATATTATAATGTTCTTAAAAACAGTTTCACTGGCAAAGGCGCCAGGTGGAGCTGGTGCTCCCCCATTTTCTAAAGTGATGGTGCAGACATATGTTTTGGCTCCCCCAATTTTATATTTAAAAACATGTTATCATTCCCAGCAATAAGACAAAAACAGGTAAAGTTTATTGATTCTAATTTTACTCTATCAGTTACAAATGGAAAAAATAGTATTAAAAATATTCTCTACCTTTTACACTTTCCTCCTTTAGCTTTGAGTTGGGTCAGTCCAACTCAGCTACTCCAGTAGTTGTTAGTTCGCTAATCAGACAGGGAGAGATTAGAAAGGAAAATCATTTTTGAAATGCTTTAAAACTGTGCTGCACTCACTTGGCCTCTTTATTAGGTACACTTGTTCAGTTGCCTGTTAATACAAATAGCCAATCACATGGCAGCAACTCAGTGCTTTTAGGTATGTAGACATGGTGAAGATGACTTGCTGAAGTTCAAACAGAGCATAAGGAAGAAGAAAGGGGATTTAAGTGACTTTGAAGGTGGTGTGGTGGTCTGAGTATTTCAGAAACTTCTGATCTACTGGGATTTTTACACACAACCAACTCTAGGGTTCAAAGAAAATGGTCCAAAAAAATAGAAAATATCCAGTGAGTGGCATTTGTGTGGACAAAAAAAAACTTGTTAATGTCAGAGGTTAAAAGAGTATGGTCAGATGACAGAAAGTCAACAATAGCTCAAATAACCACTTGTTCCAACCAAGGTCTGCAGAATGCCATGTTTGAACACACAACATGTCCAAATATTGGCTACAGCAGCAGAAGGCCTCACTGGATGCTGCTCCTGTCAGCTAAGAACAGGAAACTGAGGCTATACTTCACACAGACCCACCAAAATTGAACAATAAGAGACTGAAAAATATTGCCTAGTCTAATGGGTCTGGATTCACTGGACTTCATCGGTTTCCACAGCCACCAGATCTCAGTCTAATCAATCACTTTTGGGATGTGATGGAACAGGAGATTCACATCATGGACGCACAGCTGACAAATCTGCAGCAACTGTGTGATGCTAACATGTCAACATGGAGCAGACTCTCTGAGGAATGTTTCCAACATCTTGTTGAATCTGTGCCACGAAGAATTAAGGCAGGTCTGAAGGCAGAAAGAGCCCAACCTGGTAAAAGCGGGGCGTACTTAATAAAGTGGCCGATGAGTGTATATAAATATATATTTATATATACACACACTACTGGATTTGAAACAGTCTCCCTCATAAAAGCACATTACAGTTTTCATTAGCCGAGGATTTCTGCCCTTATAGATGTGATGTAGACACAAAGGGTGCCTAGATTTTTACATTTCTATTTTTCCTCCCCAATTTTACCACATAACCAGGTGCCCATGGTCATTAATGTTTTTTTTTTCAATAATAACTTTAGTCCTTGTTTTTCATATGTCTTCTATTAACACACATCTGAACAGAACAAATGTTTCTTTGAGTCTGGGAAACTTTCCTTAAATAGTCTATATACTATATACTATATATATAGTACATATACTATATTACATTATATTGTTATTAGCACAGACCTATAGCAGTCAAGTAGACTGTGAAATTTACTCACAAGTCATGATTTTGTAGTAATAAAACAGCTTCAACATTTTAGATAACCATTCCATGTTGTAAAACACATCAGGATTACCTCTGACTCACATCACTCCCTTTCCCTTTTCTCTCAGGAAGGTCTTGTCATTGTTGTGATTGAGTATTTTGAGCTCAGGACTCCAAATTCAAGATGGACATGTTCAAATTAATGTCCAGACATATTCTATATTCTATATTGCTATATAAATAAATTTGACTTTGACTTTAATTATCATTCCATTTTAATTTATTTACTTATTTTTGTGTATTGCAAGCAAATGAGACATTTCTGTTACAATGACTGTAAAATCATAAAGGCTCGTTAAGAAACTCTGAGGAAAGTCAAGTGTACAGGACCGATCCACACGTGTTTCTGGGGTAGTGCCAGGTTCAGGGTCCCAGTGCCATCACCCCAGCCTCCCTCCCCACAGGTACTACTGCATGTTCGCAGTCAGCTGTTTGACCTGGTAGAAAGAGAGCAGATACGAGAAGTAAACTCCACAGTGGAGCCCTGACAGGCACTGCTGGCTCCGAGTCACAGGAATGAGACAAGCCAGCAACACAACACTGGCCTTTTCAGAGGCATCCATGCATGTTTTTTTAACCTAGATGTCCTCTTTTGTTTCTGCATCCACATCCTCCCACAGCTTTGGTAAATATCCGTGCTGTCGACTTGCTCGCCCTCCCTCCATCTTCCCATCCTCTGATCACTCGCCTTTCAGACAAGGCCGCAGTGTCCAAGGCTGTGTTCCGTCAGAGAACCTCATATGTGAATTTGTAACATCAGAGAGACAAAGAGGAGGCATTGAAGAAAAACAGGGGGTGTCATTGAAGAGAGGGGGTGTGAATGAATGGATACAGACAAGGAGACAGTCAGCAAGATGATAAAAAATGGATTAAAGGTGAGCTGGAACAGAAGCATAGACATGGAGCTTTGTGGTGTTGATTGGAGCAGTTTTTCCATGGCCCCTGAACATCACTGATCGTTTTAATACATCAGGCTTTGGAGTATAGTCACTGCCATCTTTTAGACAAGATGAGCTATTAATACACTGTGAAACAGAGGTGTGGTTAGAATGTGCAAACATTGGAGACTTAGCCAAGCCCAGTAATACAGTATTAGGATTTCTATATGATGGTGTTTTGTTTTGTTTCTTTTGGACTTCAGATGCTGTTTCACTCAGTTAAAGTCCTAGACAAGTCAGAACTATTTTTTTTTTATTTGTTTATTTAGCCACTTAACTTTGACCTATGAATCATCCAAACATCAAAAGACCCCTAAACGCAAGGGATAACCAGGTTCTGTGGCAACACATGGCAAGTTTGCAAAAAATAAAATTAATTGGAAGAAAATACCATTTTAGTTCGAACAACGTGGAACACAGTGCCTGATGACGTGAGGAGCTGCAGCTCTTTGAGAGTCTTTAAACCTAATTTAAAAAATAAATTTTTTTAAACCTGCTCAGGTATGTAAATGTTAACTGTATGTCTGTGTGTGTGCCAGTGATTAAGCCTATACGTGTGTGTTTGTGTATTGTGATTAGAAAGCAACCTATAGTGTCATATTTTCGGTCTATTTTATTATTAAATTGTATATTCATTTTTGTAACTTGTCAAGGGACTGCCGATGTGAATTAGCTTTTGCTATAATCTGGTACAGTGTATCAAATGGTGACATTTAGGTTTGAGTTGTACATCATCCCTTCTTTCAATAAAGTTCATTCATTCCCAAAGAGATGCTAGATGAAAACGTGATGCCGATGACCATTTGAAGGATGGTGCATGTCTTAGGTCCTGTGTCAGTTTGCTTAATTTTTATTTATTTTATTTTTTTGTTAAAGGTATGAATTTCAGCTACTGCTCATGAGATAGTTGTTTTTTTTTGTTTTTTTTGCCTGACTTGTTTTCAATGTATCCGCTTTCCTCCTTTTTATAGCACATACTGCACAAAATGCTGTCGTCAGATACAAGGACTGAAAGAAAAAGCGAACAGCGTTCAAACATAAACTTTTAAAGACCTTAAAGTGTGAAGATGAAAAAACTTACAAGACAAGTTTGGCTCCTTGGTAGAAAATTTTAAAGATAATAAGACTTAAAGGTTTGACATGGCTTCCGTTCACTAATAATTAGTTTTTTAGTTTTAGCTTTTTTTAAAAGCTATTTTCATGCGCTCTTCATGTTTTATTACCTGGTTTAACACTATAATCTTTCTACCTTCCATAGATATTATATTTAAAGGCATAAAACATAAAAACCAAAGTGGTTCAGAACAGGTTTATCAGACCAGGGTTTTCTGCAGAGTCTTAAAAAAGTCTTAATAAGTTGTAGGCCTTAAAAAGTATTAAACTTGGATTTTCCATTTTTGGTCTTAAAATACAATTTGTTACATCTTAAATTTGTCCATTCGTTCATTCTTTTCTCCACCAACTTTGTTGTATATGTTGTGAGTGTGCTGTAGTTCTGTCTGCAGATTTAAGATTTTAATACGCTGTAACAAAACTAAAACTCCCATCATGCAGCGCTGTCAGAAGGAATAATTTGCGGATATTCCCCTCAAAGGAATACTGTTCCTTTGCTCCTGAAACTTTTGTGTGTGTGTGTGTGTGTGTGTAGTTTTAGAATTATTTGGAATTCAAATGAAAGACATTAATTTTTGCTAATTCATGCGAGTCTTAAAATTAAAGCAGAAAGCATGAAGTCTTTAAAAGTCTTAAATTTAATTGACTGAAACTTGCAGACTATCTGGATCAAAACCCCTCCTCTCCATCAACCTGAATTAGTTGAACAATCTTAACTCTGTCACAGCAGCAACACAAGAGCTTGCCTCTCCCTAACTTAGGAAAACAACTTCTACATGCAGGCATGCTCTCACAGTAATTATCTGCCTGGTCCACGCACATTATCACACTGTTGCAGTTCACAATTTACACGTGCCAGGAATAGACTCTGATACTGCAAGTATTTTAAATTAGATTCTTATATATAGATAAACCACAACTGGACCTCTGCGTGTTTTAAATATAAATGACCAATAATTACATTAACCTCAATTGAGCTTAATGCATGATTTGAACAGAACTGTATTTTAAAATTTGTTTTGCCTGGAAATACAGGGCTTTTTATAAAACATTCTGGGATACAGCCCCAAATGCCTAGGCATAACCACACAGACACTCTGAATCACAGGGACTGGTGCAGTGTGCCATGATTTCATGCCCTGAATATCCTCAGTTGCTTCTCAGCAGTAATTTGGAGCAAATCTTTGATTAGACTGGCTTGGAGGTTGTTCAGATTCTGTATAACCATTGGTTCCTGTAATTAAGGACCAAATGAGAGGTTCAGGAAAGTGTTTGCCCATAGTAGGAACAGGGTAAGAAGCTTTGGCTGATAGCTGCTTTACAGCCAAAACAGCATTAACATTATAATCAAACCTTAACTGTAGTTAAAACTCAGTTTTCTGTAACGTGTCCTTAAGGCCCTGATAAGTAATGTCAGAGATTAGGTGTGGAAGTCTGTTTAAACAGATATGAAGAGTTTTTGTCAGAAATTTCTGTCACCAGGCATGATTGTAGTTGTCACACATAATTTTGGAATGCCATGGGTAACGTCATGGACTGCTACACAGTGTGATTGGATAGTTTGTTGTTGGGGAAAAAACTTTCTAAGAAGCAGGATAAACCTGAAATGTAAACAGTTAAAATTCTGAAAGTATCCTCTCCATGTTCCTGTGCTCATTCATGAATGAAAAGCAATGGCAGTGGTCTTGTGAGAGCCTGCAGTTCAGAGGAAAGTGCTCGTTTAATCAGTCCTGTTGCTAAGGTATAAAAGTAGTGCAAAGTGTCACATCGTTTCTCTAGAAACAACTGTGGAGAGAGCATCTAAGCAAAAACTGAGAGTAATGCTGGGTGGTTGACAGACAAACACTGTGCAGATTGATCCTTTGGACTAGAAGTGCTAACAATTCAGTAAAGATTGCACTTTTTTATTCTCTCATGTCACAGCTGTAAATCTAAACCTATTTTGTCGCGCAAACCTGAAAAAAGGTAAATATTTTTTGCTCTTTTAGTAACTGAACCACATTCTGAAAGGTCAGACCGTTTTTTACTAGCATTGGAAGTGTTGTTGTGTTATCTGTGAGAGAACAACAACAAAAACAAAGCTACATTACAGCATATTTATAACTGTACAATTAGGTCACTGGCAAGGGAAGCATTTTGTTCCCTTCAGGTTGTCGTTTTCTTTAAGTCACTGGATACAACTGCTGAGCACTCTGAACCAAAACCCAAAACAATCAAGTTACATGAAGGAACAACAACATACAGATTACTGTGGTGTTGGTGAATCTGAATTCAAATCCCTGAGGGGAAAACCTTACCATCACACAGAACACAATGAATATTGGATGTTTTATTTATTTATTTAACTAGAAGCTTCCTGTCTGTGACACACAGGACTTAGAGTATTCAGTGAAGAGAAATACTAAAAAAAGATCATGTCAATTTTTTTTATTAAATATGTCAACAATAAAATGTTTTCTGTTTGAGAGCAAGACCATGGAAACTCTAGACAGAACAACCCAGCACTTTCTTGTTGCAAGGCGACAGTGCTAGCCATCTACACTGTGCAGACTTTATTTAAATATACACAGTCAATGGAAAAAAGCAAATAAAAACCAGCATCATTTATAGTTTCAGCATATCTGCCACTGCTAAAATGTATATAAAAACAGTGTAAAGGATTTCTTCTGAAAACAGCAAAAACACAAGAAAGGACAGTGATGTCTTGTTTTTATTGTCATGGTATGTGATGGAGGAATTCTGACAGATTTTTTACAAACAAACATCACCGTTGACTGTCTGTGTACTTTAGCCCTAGCCAGTTTAATGGATAATTTTAAAACTGTTTGATAGAAGACTGTGAAAAAAGGGGTGAGATGGGTCAGTTTTAAGTACTATTTGGCATAGCTGCAGATTCTTAAGCTTAAAATTGGTAGATAAACATTTATCCAACAGCTTGTTGTGTCCTTGTGTGAGCTCCTAGGTTAGGTGCCATTTGCTTTTTGTGCGAATTTGTGCTCCAGTGACTGTAATACAATTAGGTTTGGATGGTACCCAGAGGTTGTCGGATCAGTCTCAAAAGACACATCATATTGAGAAAAGGGGAAGAGTGGATCAAGTGGCTCACTGCACCATCTAAAACTTTCTCATGAAAAGAGCTGCTGAAAAATGGTTTCATAGAATAATACAAAAATTTGAAAGCATGATTTTCTTTGCTTTATTTAAAATCAGAAATAGAAATACTAATACTGGTGCACAAATTTGATCTCTTATTGCTCAACAATGATTTTATATATATATATAGGTTATATAGGTTGTATGTGTGTGTATTATAGTATAGACATAATTGTATATTAATACCTAAATATTTATTTATAGTTATTTTATGAATATAAATGCACAGATATAAGTAAGGGGGTTGAGAGAACACAAGTGAACATGTTGACAATCACTCTGTTTAAAATGTTGTATTTAGTTTTTCCTAAACAGATTGTAAAGCAATTTGTGATCAGGTTTGTAACTAATAACATTTTTATTTTTGAACATATTTAGAATCAAGTCTGGAAGTTTAATTTAATATGTAAAGTATTGAGAATAAATATATATATTTTTTATTTTCATTTAATGTAGTGCCATCTAAAACACAACAGGCTGGTGTCATCACATTTATTTGTAGTTTATCATAATAGAGGAATTGTATCTATATTATTTTTCTACTCTTCTTCCCTTTTGAAGTAACATTGAGAGCCTGACAAGCTGAAAGTAATTTTTGGAATTGGGTTAGGCACTAGGCTGTTTACATTTCACCTGCTGTGTTTTGTAGCTTGTTGCAAACATTTGTCTAAAAACTGTGTTACTTTGAAAAGAGAGACGGTGTTGCTTCTCTGGTAGACAGCCTTGACCCAAGATAGTCTTTTTTTTAACAGAATAGAGGTTTTGGGGAATTTCTACTTCTCATACTTTAAACTACTGAATGATGGCTGGAAACAGCAGGTAGGAGAGGAGTACTGCTGAATGCTTCATGTGATCAGGGCGGAGAGACAAAAACAAAAACACTGCTTTGTCTCTGGTATTTCATTAAAACGCATTTAAACCATACGAATGGTATTGTAGAAAAATTTAGTGATTTTGAACCAAGATTTTTTAAAACACTGTGGCACAAGGAACCTGGCTATTGGCCCATGAATAAATAGAATTCACCTAACCAAATGCATATTTGTTAATACTTTTACTTGCTGTTTTCAGTAGATGAGGACTGGGGTCTGTCCTGTAATTGAGATTAAAAAAAATGCAATTTCTCTTTTGCAAAATTGGAATCTTTAGAAAGTTGTAGGCACATATCCTCAGGATTTTAAAACTAATAAATGTGTGACACACCACTATGATGTCACTGCTGTGCTGCTTGGTCTTCTCTTTCTGTGCTGGGCCCAAATCAGGAACTGACATTTATTTACAAGGCCACAGTGAGGCTGTCTTTGTTTTTGTGTGTTTTTATGACTTCAGTCTGTAGTCATCACTATGGTTTCAGATTAAGAGAATCTTGTTGATTAAGGCATTTTTGACTCTTGTTGTTAAGAGTCTTGATGAAATAAAACAAAAGAAAACACTCTTACCTGATACTGTCTATTATATTTAAGTTCTGTTTCCATTTGAAACACATCTTCCTTTGAAATGAATTTGCACTTTCAGTTTATACTCTATTTAAACATTTAGCTTGTCTGAAAATACACTCGCTCTCAGGAGCAGCTTTCAGGTGATTTTAGCAGCTCTTGTCAGAAAGACAAGCTTCTCATGAATACAGAAGAATGGGTTTTTGTCCATGTGGTTATAGTCTGCAGTCAGTAGGTTTTAGACATAAAAACATTTAATGCAGGGGTTTTTAAACTTTATATTCAAATGTCCAAATCTGAATTCTAGATAAGACCAAAGGTCTGGAACAACTAGTGAATGAAAATTATTTTTATTAAATTTGAAATAAAAATTAGTTAGTCATTAAGACATGTACCACCCCAAACCTGCCAACCTGTAGAGCAAGCAGGAGTGGCCTAAAATGATTCAAAAAGATCAGACAAATTCAGGTATAAACATATGATCAGAGTTTCTATCTGTCGACATTTTTCCCATTTTATCATTTGAACAGAATGTTGAGTACTGATTTATTTTTCCATTATTATTATTAAGCTGACAAAGGCTGTAAAGCTATATTTATTATGACATTATTTTGTGTTCTCCGCCTTTCATGACAGTTAGGAACAGAGCTGCTATAAATGTTGTTTGGTACTAAAATCTCCCTCTTTGTCATGATGATGATGTTTGGAACATTATGGAGCTCTGCTCTTGTATGTTGAAGTTCTGTCCTGCTGATAGTTTCACTCCAAAATATTTTGTTTATAACATTTGATTCTAGGGATTATTGGGTTCCATGTGAACTAACTGACTGAAGATCCTTTATTTGTAATTTATATCTATAGTACAGATGGCAGACATAACATTAGAACAGAGAAAATACTAATAAATATTTAAAATTTCAGGGTTGTAATAGATGGAACTGTCCTAATATGAAAAAGTACACCCTCCTGATTGTCACTATATAATTTGGACAATGGCCAAGGCAGGTATGATGTTGGTAGAGGTGGACAATAAAATAATGTACACAGCATAAAATACATTTTAGCAAGCCATACTCGCAAAAACATGATGGGATTTTCAAAACTTAGCCATGCAAAATGCAGCTGCACAGCTTGCTGTTCACAAACACTAAAACTTTAGTGAGTCTGAAACCAAAAATTAGCTGATTTTATCACAGTTTTGAGTTGCCAACAATCTCTAACAGTCACAGCCTGTGTTTCCATCTCCTTAGTAAGAGAAGTAGCTATTGGCTATCCTAAAAATCTCTAAATGATGTCATCACTTAATTTACATAATTGGTCAGAGTGGAATAATATTTTGGGAGAAACAAAAAGTGAGTAAAAGCAGCCTAAATATTTTTTCAAACTCCAAATAAACTTCTGTTGATTCTTACTTTATTTAATGGCACGATTCCAACCCTCCTCCTTTATCCAGACTTGGGACCAACAAAAGTGACCCAAAAGAAACACTTGAAGTTATTTTAGTGCAGTGATTTATTTTAAACAGAAAATTTTACATTTACATGCTGCCATTATTCAAGTAATCATTCAGCAACGGCCTCACCCATGCTGGATTCATTAGCAGTCCTGCTGCCGTGTGGTGGATATCTCCTGCTCTGACTGAAGCTGGGAGGGACGCTGTGCTCCCTGTGAGTGTTTTGAGACAGAGAAGGGCTGGCGGCAGCACCCGCTGCTCATTGGATCGGACAAAACTTGTTTTCACCTCAGTCTCTAATATCACCAGCAAAAAGTGACTGGATTTGTTGGTCATCGCATTTTTGAAAAATAGTCACAATAGGGGTTTGAAATTTTGCTAAATACAGTATAGCAAGAAAGTGCCTAAGTTGGCAACTACCTATGTGGACACAGGCTTGCTCATTTGCTCAACCCATGCTCGCTCTCTCTTTACATTTTGAAGAGCAACACCACTGTTTGGTATTGTATCACAAAGCATTTCAATACAGTGTAATGTGAGCATATTCTTATCGTTTGGTCCAGATCCATACCAAAATCTGGACTTTGAGAATTGATGATTTATTGGTTAGTCATATTACTGAACCGTTCAGTAGTAGCACTGACTATTTTTAAGGACCTTGTCTGAATCACTGTGAGAAAGACTTCAATTACCAGGATTTTCTTATCTGCTATTTTTGTCTTTATGTTAACACGTAGCAGAGAGGAGCAGAGGAAACACCTTCACACCTCAGTCTGCCTGATGGAAAAACACCCAGCACCCAAATATAGCCTTGTTAACTGCACCTCTGTACTGTATTCTGCAAAATACTGTAATACCAAAATACTCTCCCCCAAAATGCCAACAGCTGTCGCACTTGTCTCTACTCAGTGTCAGATAAAAGTGAAGGCAGTCTTTGGACAGAAGCAGCGGCTGAAACCCCTTAAAACTCCATGGATTATAAACCTGCACATACTGCAGGGTTTTTGTTTGCTGACTGACATATGTACCAGCAACTACGGCTGGAAAAGACCATGAAATCATGAAACAGAAACATGTTAAGATACGCAAATGAGTTTTAGGTTTTAAATTTTACAAAAAAGGCCTTTTATTCAGTCAGTTTTACAGATATTAACCTAAATTTGGGTGTGGTAGTATCTGGGACTAATCCCAAATACATATTATGAGAGGTAACAAATTGTGTAAGATTTAAAATGTTGCCCTTAATTGTTTAACCCTGGCTGTCAGCAAAATATCTTGTGAACCACTGAACTGATTTTAATTAAGCTCTCAGAAAGTAATCATTGAATGTGCATCTACAACTAATTAACGTTTGGAGTCAGCCCCATTCAAGATGACCACCACAGCCAAACGACACAAAAATAGAAAACCCAAGCATAGTTATAGTTCAGTAGATTTTACAGATATTGTACTAAAATTTGACGTGTCAGTAGCTGAGAGTCGTTCACAACACAAACTCTCATCCTGACATTTTGCAATATTGCTTGACATTGCAAAGAATGGTTTTTCAAGGTTTGATCAAAATGGTTACAGCCCTTATGTCAGCTTAAGAGGATCTTAGTCCAAAACTCTGACATGTAAAGCGGCAGGCATTATGCATTCCTTTCTGGAATGCTTGGTCATTTATTTTGAATTGTCAATTTCATTATACTAAAAAATGTTGTTATAGGTGCTAAGAAAGTTTAGCTGTGCTCCTGATGCACTGAGGAGGGAAACATCAGCCCAGTCTCGTAAGAAAACATGTAACAGGTGTGTTTGCCCGCATGTCTGAAACACAAAAAGAAATTGCAAGTTTTGCTGTTTGCTTTTTATCGAACACCGTTAACATGTAATCACTGCTTTTCACTGCAGCCATGCTTTCCGTTGATCACCAGAAACAATGATTATACATTTAGAAAAGACAGTGTAGCAGAACCAGATAGATTATAGTAATAGGTAGTTCAGCACCTTTGTCCATTTGTGTAACTCTCATTTACAAACTTATCATGTTTATGAAGTAAAAAATAAATCTCTGCATTTACAATGAAGCAAACAACTACCATAGTTCACTTTTTGAGTTTAATTTAGGGTTACAAAATGATTATTTTTTAATTATTTCATCTTGTGTTGCTATGGTTTTGTACCAAAATCCTTAAATGCGGATTGATTGTGTCCCTAATATTTGTTCTCAGAAATTTGGACATCTAAGGACTTAATAAGCAACATTAAGGTGAGGCTCCGAGCATGTGTGACTTTGAGAGTCTTGCTCTTGTTTGTTAGTTATTTACAGCTCAGTGCACTGCAGCATCTAAACTGGTTGCAGGAGAAAACTTTAGTTTTTAGTACATTCTCAGTTCTAAGTATTTAACTGGTATGCTAATATCAACCATAATATGAGCATTTGTCAGATCCAGAAAGAAACCCAGTTTTCTCTTCACAGCCACGTCAGCTCTTTCACTCTGGTGCACTTGAAGCTGTTAAAATGCCAAAGAAATGATCCACATGCGAGTGGGCATGTTCACGACATCTCCTCCACATGCACGTACCATACACCAACACCTTGCTTATGAATTCACAGATGGTTCTCTCTGCTTCCTCCACAGCTTTCTCAGCGGCAGCGTGACCCTCTCTTTGGCTGAAAGTATGACTTTATTTATCATCACCACATTATGCTGAAATTTCTGCAGATTTTTTTTCCCATTAAATCGTGGCACTTTGTGGGTTGGTTCTGAATCCATAGGCTCATGTGTGGCCTAAGAGACCTTTCCAGAAACATTCTCTATGTTATTGAGGCCACGTATGAAATGATGACCATATGCAGCTCAGTTTTTACATATGCAAATACATGCTGCTTTTTTATGTGTGTATATGGCCCATTGAGGTGCATTATAGCTAGAGACAGGACCAAAGCACCAAGTTAAAGCCACAAAGGACAAGTGCCCCCTATTGGCTAGCTGCACTACAATTTTTAAGTCCCACCCTTCCATGTACCAGTAAATGAATGAGACATTTTCATGACAAAACAAAAATACACTTCAGATGTTTTCAGGTGTTGATTTTTGTTGATTCACACATTTCTTACTTTTCTTCTGAATGTTCAAACATACATTTTTTTCCCAGTGCATTTAGTTTTAATTAGTTATTTAGGGATTAATGAGTTGAGATGGTGTGTAGGTTAGCTTTTCATAATGAGGGTACCGTCACACATTGAGGGTACGCAGGTATCTGACATTTTTGTCTTCGAGTTTTGAACAACAAGAGATGGCAGAGATTTGTCATCCTGCTTTATTAATGTCAATGCCTTATATTTCCGTGAATGGGATTATGGAATTGGATGTTAAGAATGTAATTTACTGTAAAATGCAGAATGTCTCGGGATTTGTGAAATCAATTTTTCCCAACAATTTTTCCTTACCCTCCTGAAGCCCTGAAAAAAGATATAGAGGGAGGTAGAGAAGCCCTTGTAACTTTGGGTCAATTTAACCTGAAGGCCACGGGATGGTTAAGTGGTTTTGCACTTAAATTTTGGCATTTGCAGTGAATGGAACTATACTTCCTTTAGCCTCCTGTCTGCAGTGCGTGGACGGGACACATTCCTAACTCAACCACATGAAAACTTGTCAGCAGAAGAGAACCACGAGTTTGTTAAAAAAATGTAGCTTTGCAGTATGTGTGGAATAGGATATTCCTCTATAAAACATAACACAACTATGCCTGTTTTAGGTTAAGCATTGTTAAGCTCAAGCTAAAAAAACATCTAGTAAAGTGTCTGTGGAAAAAAAGTAATTGTCAACAAAACAATGCAACCTTTTCCTCCTCTTCAGCAGTGAATCAAATATCACACAATTACAATACAATACAATTGTGTTACACTATATTTTATGTACTAACTATGAAATAATGTGTGGTGTTTAAATTTATGCAAAGCACTTTTATTTTACAAAAGCAGGAACTATTTCTTTACTCTCACAATAAACAATAACCAGAAGACTTTTATTTTAAAAAGACACTTAAATGTGTTTTAAATATAAAAGAGTTAAAGGGAGATTTTTAAGCACCTCAATAAAGCATTAAATGTATTTTTAGATTAAACACCTTTGGCTATATTTTTGTTAAAATTTGTTAATATTAATGAAAATGTGGATGGTTTTCTACTTTCTTTTATTTTATTATTCCACCATATAAATTGTGGAATTCAGAAAAAAAGAACAGAATTTAAAATAAATTCAAACAGAATTTAGAAAAAAAAATACAATAGATTTTATAAAGTCCTATATGTGTGTTTGTTTTAAATTGAGACAGCTTTGGTTTGTCTTTCAAAAGTGCCTCAATATAACGACACAGGTAGTTTCACGGTACTGAGTAAAATGATCTTTTCTTTATCCTCTGTGATGAGACCGAGGGAAATCTTTGATCTGGAGTGGCTGGATAATCATCCGTAGCTGAGCCCTGATTTCCATCTCTATTCAGCTCTCCCCTGGAAGCTCCATAAGAAGCTATCAACACTAGAACTAATCAGGGTTATTACCACTCTCCCCATTGAACCGCACACTCCTCCAGATGTGGGATGTGCTTTACCATGGAGCTTGTTCTTTGTGTTGGTGTTGCACGCTCACTTAAATTTGTTTGCTGATGCATTCAGACTGATACTGAAATTTTACTCAACAGAAAAGCAGAGCAGTTTAGAAATATTCTGATCAAACTGCCACAAAGTGAAGGCAGATGATAACTTGTCTGTGCATGCATTGTGTGTGTACCACCAAAATGTTTCATGAACCACTGAAGGAATTTTAAATAAACTTAAGCATTCAGTGTACTTACACAAATGACTTAACTTTTGGAGTTAACACAAATCAAGATGACTGGCACAGCATAATGACTTTAATAAAACAAAATGCCTATAATTCAGTAACATTTACAAATATTGAGCTAAGATTTGGTGGGGTAGCTGCTGAGAGTCATTCACAAAACAAATTCTGAGTTTTAATTATGCTACATTAATCAGTCAGCAATGTGATTTAAATCTGAAAAAAACGAGTAAAAGAAATATATACACTCCTGATCAAAATCTTAAGACCAGTCAAAAAATTGCAAGAATTTGCATTTTGCACTATTGGATCTTAAGAAGGTTCTAAGTAGAGCTTCACAATGTTAAAAGAAGAAATCAGCGTAAGAGACAAAAACTTTTGAGCGGGGA
>NC_051445.1:28539120-28547781 GCF_001649575.2 Kryptolebias marmoratus
AACTTTTGATCAGCTGAAAAAATCATGTTTGAGTGTAAATGCAGTTTGCAGAAAATTCCCTGCTCAAACGTTCTTGTCTCTTGCACTGATTTTTTCCTTTAACATTGTGAAGCTCTACTTAGAACCTTCTTAAGATCCAATAGTGCAAAATGCAAATTTTTTGCAATTTTTTGACTGGTCTTAAGATTTTGATCAGGAGTGTATATAAAAAAGAAATATAAATCAGTATTGTTATGTTTTATGCAAAACACTGATGCCATAATCAGTTGTACCTAGGACTGTAAACAAAGACAAACCTAGTGCACATCTGATGTTACGTATTACAAGTGTAGTTTCTGCAGCCACAAAGATTATTACAATGAGTGCTAACATTCCTTAAAGTCAGGCTGTCTCTGGATTGAAAGTTTTCTTAATTTTATTGTTGACAAATTAGGTCAAACGCATGGGTGTGGCCATTTAACATGGTGATAGGTAGGGCAGTCTGGTACAAAAGGCCTGATTTGGCATTAGCACAGCCATGGTGCTCTCCTTTCCCGGGAATAAAACCTGCTGTTTGTTTGGACACAATCAATGTGAAGAACTGTAGAATGTACACCATTTTCCCATTGTGTAGCAGGAGAAAATCCTCTCAAGCATAATGCAGAATGGTATTACTGGTTTGAAATAGTGTCACCAATAATATCAGTTGTGGCAGCTTAGCCTTTGGTTTAGCACATAGCATGCAAAAAGACTCTGTCCAAGTTGGGTTTCTCCTCAAGCCCCAACAAGTTCTTGTAAGGTTGGCTAAAATCTATGTAGGCCGTGGACCTCCTGAGCCCTCCAGCAGACCCACAAATCAAATAATTTTCTGCTTTCAAGTTTTCACATATCTTGGTCAAAGCATCTACCACAGCAGAGAGCTTTGCCACAATAGCTGGAATGCTAATTTGCTGGTCACTATTCTCCTTAGCTACACTCTCAAGATCAGTAATAGTTCCATTTTGCACTTATTCCTCCAATGGTTTTAGAGAAGCTGCCACTTTAACAGACTGCTATTAGCAACTCAAGTTTCACTCAAGTCAATTTAAGTTCGTAGGTCATCTGCCATGACCTTGATACACCATAAATTAGTGTTTATTTATGTAAAATGAATAGTAATTTCAGTTTCAAGATAATTGAAAAAGAATTGCACGCATCTTGTTTGCATTTTCTATAGGCTGATCCATCTCAAACAGATGCCTGTCAGATCTGAGAAGTCCCTGTCATAATAATAGTCTGGGTATCCTCCAGATATTGATTCAAGCATCCAGAGTGAGTCTGGTGGTAATCTGTCTTCCTGTGACAAACCCGTCTTGTAAACTTTTTGTTTCCCCCAACGTGTGGTCCTGTAGTGCTGACTCTCCAATCTGCTGCTGTCAGCTGTGCTGTACAACAGTTCTGCTTAAGTGAAGCATTTATTTGTGACCCCTGCACGTTTCACTTCATTACATCCATAATGTGGTTTTTCTCCACTTAGAGGACATTGCAGCTGGTACCGAGCTTGGCTTATTCTGTCTACTCAAGCACTTGTTAATTTGCCGTTTTGCTCTTTCATGTGGAGCTAATGATGGATGAAAAAGAAAATTAGGAAAACAAGCAGTTTAAGAATTTTTTTTTTCTCTCAATGCTCATATTTTGTTTTTATTTGCTTACATATTTTACATTCTGGGCTTGTTTTACTGCTCTTTTTTTTAAACCTATCTTTTTAAATAGCTCATCTTTACTTCCCCCTGCTCTCCTGTCTGCTTAAATCTCCTTCCCTGTTTGTCTTACTTTTCTTTTAAACTCCTCATTTTCCTCTCAGACCTTTTCTTCTCCCTCACTTGCACTGTCTCCCTTTGCTCTTATAACACTTATTTATTTTATTCCCATTTACCCAGAGCTGTTAACATTAACCTCAAAGTGGTTATTTCAGAAAACAATATACTGTATGCATGTTTAAGAATGGGAAAATTTCTCTTTGCCTTCAGTTACAGAAAAAAAAACACAGTTCAATCAAAGTATCCCAAACCTCTGATTTTTTTTCTAATTTAATAATTACAAATGCAGAAATTAAAAAAAGTAAAATGTGGATGAGTATAAATGTTGCTGTGAACTTGAACAAGAAAACTGTCATGATGTGGAGTGACGAAAGCGAACCCAGAGCGCAGACTCATGTTAAAAAGAAACTAATTTATTAAACTAAAGAATAAACAAAACAAAAGCTGACATGGCAGCAAAACAAAATGATAAACTGAGCAAAGCACGGAGTAGCAGAACCAGGAAGTAACGGCAAAAACAACAAGCAAACAACAAGCAAACAACAAGCAAACAACAAGCAAACAACAAGCAAACAACAAGCAAACAAACGACAAACATTAGACAAACCTTAGACAATGGACCAGCGAGGTATGGAGAGAAGTGACCGGGTTTTAAAGTGCAGAGGATAATTGTGGTAAGTGGATTCAGGTGTATGGGAGCAATCATGGGCAGGTGGAGATGGGCGTGGCCAGGAAACAGCAAAAGGGTGAGTGGGGAGGAGTGAATACAAAAGCATGAACATGAGACCAAACAAAAAGCAAATACAACAGAATAGAAACAAAACAAAAACCCAAACCAAATAAAAATAAAACATAAACAAAACCCATAGAAAAACCAAATCACCACAAAAACAGCAGTCGTGTCTGTTATATTCTTTCTACAATTTGACAAGTAAAGTATTTTATGAGTTTGTTTTGGGTATTTTACTTCATAATTAAACAAAGAACGAAAAGATTGACAACTGGAGAGAAATTCGTTTTTACAATCCTCATTATGGTTTCACACATTTCAGACAGTCTTTCAATTTGACTTACTGAGAATAGCAACAACAGTATTTATATTTTCCAAGTTATCTCTTTGGCAACAGTAGGACACAATATTACACTTTCAAACATTGAACATATTTCAGAAAGGAAGTTGAACAAACTCTGAATTTATCCATTAACTTTAAGTTGACTTACCTTAAGTATGAAAACTCTGGGTTTTGGTTCCAGAAAGACGGATTACATTGAGGTTAACTCAGAATATCTTAACCTTGAGTTAAGAGCATGTTCAATAAATAGCCATCTTCATTGAAGCTTTGATACCTTGATTCACCATGGCAACTGCAGAAAAACAAAACAAAACAGAGTTGGGCTTTTTATGAATACCAGGTACACTAAGTATGCTGCTGGAACAGAAGTGCAGTTGATGACATCACAGCTGAGATAAACTCTTTAGTATGTCCAGGAGCTTTTGTTCATATTGACCTTTTTTAAGATTGAGTTATTATTTGCATTTGTATTAAGAGTCAAGTAATAAAAATGCACATTTCTCTAAAAAGCTTATTAGTTAAAATGTTGGTTTGGAAAGAAACAAAAATTGGGTAGATGTTTTCTGTAAAATGAGATTCTCCAAAACATAAACTGATTTTATAAGTTTTAAATTTTGATTGCAGAAATTACTTAAAAAAAACAAATAGAAAATCATGTTTAGTGATGGCATGTTTGATTCTAACTCAATTTGCTCTTTAAATGATACTTTGATTTAAGAGCTTGTTAAGTATAAACAATTCTACATTCTACCTCCGTACCTGCCTCTGCATATGTTTTATATCTGTATCATTTTATACATAATAATAACTGCTAAACCCTAATGAACACCAATTAATCTCTCAGGATTATTCAATTTTTATCAACAATGCTGCCCGGAATATACAGGCAGCATTGTTTTAACACTATTAAAAACAGAGAAAAAAATTCTGTATTTGGACAACACAATCACGAAAGTGGAGCTAGAAATTTTATATTTAAGGAAATATAAAAGGAAAAAAGTTTGTTGGAATATTTTAAATTCAAACAGCTCTATCCGCCTGTGTGGAACAAAGAAGACAAAATGAATGTGAATTAGTTGTCTTTATTTTGTAGTAAATGTACTGCTACAACTAATTAACTTTTAAACTCAACCCGATTCAAGATGGCCACCAGAGCCAACGGCCCTTAGAAACCAAAAAAATGGCTATAACTCAGCTAACTTTACAAATACTGAGCTAAACTTTAGCGTGGTAGTAGCTGAGTATTGTTCCCAACACAAACTTTAAGTGCAACACTTTGCAAGATATCTCTGCTTAAAAACTTAAAATGAGCTATTAGAGGGAGTCAACCCAATTTGTCTGACAGCAAAATATATCCTAAACCACAAAACAGATTTTAATTAAATAGAAAGTAAACAATGGCTGTACAACTTCAACTGGCAAACATTGAGAATCAACCCATTTCAAGATAGCCACCTCAGCTAATCAACTTAGCATATACAAACATGTCTATACTTTAGTGAATTTTACAGAAACTGAGCTAAAGTTTAGTGTGATAGTAGCTGACAATCACTCAAAAGTGATTTGAGTAGTAGTTATTTTGACATTTAGCACCAGCTTGTTTTTAACCTTGACTAATGTCAGGTTTGTTCAATCCTGAGGCAGCAGAGAGGCACTGTTTTATATTCTTTGACTTTAGCAGAAAATCAAGCTACCAATGAGAGGACTGTTTGATATGGAACCATTGCTTGGCTTTGGCTCAGGGTCAGAGTGACAGCATTGGACAAAAACAGACAAATACCAAATCAACAGACTGCTCCTCCCTCTCCTGTCTCTGGTGTTTAATGGAGAAGCTAAATGTGTTGGAGGGGGTTTGTTGTTGGCCTTTAATTCATCCTCTCCACCATCTGCCCTTTCTGGAATCTCTGAATACTTCCTCTCTGCATGTGCCGGAGGAGCAGATTAGATATTTTTTTAATGTTGATGAAATCTGAGTTTCTGCAGAAGGCATTGTTTTCATTGTCTGTTCAGACGCTGCTTATGCTAACTACCCCAGTCTCTCAGTAGTGCCAAAGAAAATGGGAAACAACATGCTTCACTTGCTCTGCACCCAGTGATTTTTCCTGATAAAGAACCATTTTCAGAATACCAAATGTTAAAAGTTTTATGAACAAGCTAAACTTTCCATCACCAAACAGAACAAAAAGACGGTAATTTAGATGAAAATTCCACAGTCCATTACTTCAAAGTCTTGATGTGGAGCAAGAAAAAAAAGGCTGACAAAAATACCAAGTTTCAGTTTTAAACAGATTTTTAAAGACACAGCTCACTGTAGAGAGAAACATGTGTGACTGTATGAGAGGATCACGAAGTTCAGTGATGAATTGAACCTGTCGGTGTGTGTAATCAACCATGTCCACTGTGGCCAGCCACCAGGGACACACCCTCTGAAAGTAACACACATAAAACTTATTTATCTTAGACTCAGGATCCCAAAATCCACATAGATATTCAGCATATTTCAGGCTGAGTTATGAGCCAGGTGAGGTGGGCACTGCTGAGGGCCTTTCAGGCTTACACAGCTGTTTTGTTGCCAACATAATTTGACCATGATTCTCAACCAGAAAGCTCCCTTCGGGTCAGGGATGAGTCTCTTTCTCAAGCACAGGAGTTCAAGTATCTGAGAGTCTTGTTTACAAGTGATGGTTGGATGGAAAGATGGATTGGGGCCTTGTCTGTACTAATGAGAGCATTGCTCCAGTTATGGTGAACAGGAAGATGAACCCAATGGCAAGCTCGCCATTTACTGGTCCATCTATGTTTCAACCCCCACCTATAGTCATGATGTATGGATCATGTCTGAAAGAACAGGATGCAAAATACAAGCAGGTCAAATGAGCCTCCTTTGGTGGATGGCCGGACTCAGCCTGGGAGACAGGGTGTGGTTCCATCATGGCATGTTGTACGAAATAAAGGCTCAAGGTAATATCTTACTTGGCTGCAAGTGTTGGAGAATAGTTAGTGACTCAAAATAATAAAAAAAATTAGGGAAATTTTCAGTTGCATTCTCACTATATTATGATTGTAACTCTGATTAACCAAGCAACCAGTAAGCCAAGCAGCTGCATTTTGAGTAACAGGCTTTTGAAAATCATGGTTGATCACATGAGCTCAACTGGCAAAATTGTTTTCTAGGTTGTGCACATTATTTTCTTACCCACCGTTGTACATGTCGTACTCGCCGTTTATGATTTAATTTACTGAAGTACATTTTTTTAGATGAAATTACTCACATTTGGACCAATGTTTCAATTATTATTTTCCATTGGTGAGGTAAGACTTGGGCAGTCACTGCTGTAGCCTTGTATGTTTTCTGTCAGGTATCACAATACAGCTCTAGTTGTCTTGAGATGGGTTAGAGATACCCAAAACAAAACTAAGACATGTTTAAGACACCTGTGACAGCTCTGTGGCTATTTAGAGTAAAAATTTGTTCAACAATGTTTTTAAACATCTTTAAAATTAAAGCAACAAGCTTTGTGAGGAAATTGAGAATTCCTGCATATTTTTTGAGATATTTGTATACTTCCTTGATAATGTGTTCACTAACTACTCCACAGCAGTCAAAGCACCAGTAAGATACCACCATTAGAGAGGTAACTAGTAACTAATTTTCAGTGTCACAAAAAACCTGGGTAACTTTTTAATTGTATTTGTCGAAGGGGTGAAATAATTTACAAAATCCTTATTTTTATCCACTCCAAAACAAAGACAAATACCATATATCAGTAGCAGATAGTCCACCAAATAAAATTACTATAATAAATATTTTAGGCATAATTTTACAATTATACTTTTGCTATAACGACGCAATATGCAATATTGTTTAGGCAGTAGTAGTAATAGTATTGGCATTATTGTTTTAAAATAAAAACAAATAAATCATGCTTTTAAAGTTTTGTTTTATTGCCATGAAACTGTAGTATTTTTGGTCAAGGTTATCATTTGTCAGTATCTTATACCAACCAATGTTGGTATATTACTGATAGTATGATAAATGCAGCATCATTGATGGTGCATATAGAGAATAGAAGAGGAAGAAAATAGAACGGGTTGAAAAAGGAAGAGTAAAATAAAACAATAGTGCTTGCATTAAATGGTTGCTATTGTTTACATTTGATAAGAGCCACACCACATTATGTACAAATAATTCTCATTTGTCATCAAAATTTGTCTTAGCGAACACAAACAAGCAGAGCACATTGCTTTGCTTCAATAAATCGTAAATCAAGACTCAATAAATCACGTTTTTGTGACATTAAAGTCTTGCAGTCAGTAAATTACTAGAAAACCTAAATGAAGCAGCAGACTTTGAGAAAAGCATTCAAAAAATAAATTATTTATTTGCATTGTTTCAGAAGTTGATTATTTGTGTGAGCTTTGAAGATGATATACTGGACATTTTTCTTTAAGGACTTGTTAATATTATGCTCTTTTTTTTCTTCATTTTTTATAGCACACATCTTTACTTTTATGAATGAGTGGAATCAGGAGAGTTCTGTGACAGTGGAAGGACATTTTAGAAGAAAACAAGGCAAGTTAATAATGCATTACAAAGAGATTCTTGAAATAATTTCACCTCTTAAGCTAATAATCTATATAACAGTCTAAAGGTCTGTGAGCTGCCTTTACCCTAATCCATATTTTATAATTAATTGTATACGTTTATACAATTCAATTCAGAAACAAATTGCATTTGCTGTATGCTTTTAAACATGTTTAGCTGAATACATCAGGAGAGGTTATGGGAAAATGGCTGCAGTAAATTAATTTGTTTTCAAGCAATGTCTTACACACATACATACATACATATATATATATATATATATATATATATATATATATATATATATATATATATATACTCCTAATCAAAATCTTAAGACCAGTCAAAAAATTGCAATAATTTGCATTTTGCACTATTGGATCTTAAGAAGGTTCTAAGTAGAGCTTCACAATGTTAAAAGAAGAAATCAGAGTAAGAGACAAGAACTTTTGAGCAGGGAATTTTCTGCAAACTGCATTTACACTCAAACATTATCAAAAGTTTAAGATCATAGTCTTTAAAAGCCAAAAGCTGTGCAAAAATCTGGATTCCATGTCATTTTCTGTCTTTACACTGTCAAGACCTCCTGATGGCAAAAGCAAAAAAGCTCACTGACTTTGAACGTGGTAGGATTGTGTTGGGATTTGGGGTTTTGGCTGTCTTTTGTTTCAGTTGGTGTTTATTTTTATTCCGTTATCTTGTTAGTTGGTTCGGGTTTTTTCTGTCTTTGTCTCTTGTGTCTGTTTGTTTCCTGTCACCATTCATGCCTCCTCAGTCACTCACTCATATGTTTACCTGCCACGCCCATCTCCACCTGTCAGCAATTATTATCATTCACCTGTTTCCACTTACCTCATTATCCTCTGTGTTTTTTAAAACCCAGTCATTTCCCCAACCACTCCGTCGGATCATTGTTAATTGTTCATTAGTTCTTGTCCTGTGCTTCCGCTTGTGTTCATGGTTGTAGTTTGTGTTTTTATTTTGCTGCCCCGCCAGCTCTTTGTTTTTGTTTAAATAAATTAAGTTTCCTTTAGTTCCATTATGAGTCTGCATACTGGGTTTGCCTCCTTCCACCTCAATCATGACAGATTGTTGAGCTGCATAAGCAAGGCCTCTCACAACGTGCCATCGCTGCTGAGGTTGGACGCAGTAAGACAGTCATTTTGCATTTTTTAAATGATCCTGAGGGTTATGGAACAAAAAAGTCAAGTGGTAGACCCAAAAA
>NC_051445.1:28548324-28585749 GCF_001649575.2 Kryptolebias marmoratus
CAAAAGAGTTCTTCCAAGAGAATAACATCACTCTTTTGGACCATCCTGCATGTTCCCCGGATCTAAACCCAATTGAGAACATTTGGGGATGGATGGCAAGGGAAGTTTACAAAAATGGACATCAGTTCCAGACAGTGGACGCCCTTCGTGAAGCCATCTTCAACACTTGGAGCAACGTTCCCACTAGCCTCCTGGAAACACTGGCGTCAAGCATGCCTAAACGATTGTTTGAAGTCATCAACAAGAATGGTGGAGCTACTCATTACTGAGTCCTTTTTTTTGACACTTTGATTTCTGTTTTGGGGGGTTTTCGGGTTTCCTGAGCTATGGTCTTAAACTTTTGATCAGCTGAAAAAATCATGTTTGAGTGTAAATGCAGTTTTCAATTAATTCCCCGCTCAAAAGTTTTTGTCTCTTACACTGATTTCTTCTTTTAACATTGTGAAGCTCTACTTAGAACCTTCTAAAGATCCAATGGTGCAAAATGCAAATTCTTGCAATTTTTTGACTGGTCCTAAGATTTTGATCAGGAGTGTACATACATGGTTATGGCTCCATATGTTGAGACAAGAGATCATATAAGCATTACTGAGGGGGCAAAGAGGTGCTTTGTTGGCTCCTCAGCCTCCTGCCTTAAGAAGTGGTTGTAGATGAGTCAAAATAATATTTGCGGTGATTGGGTAAACATGCCCTAAAGGTGTGTCATGTTTTTTTTTCCACTTCTCTGCTGAGGAATCACACCAACACCCCACAGGGGTTTAAAAGAAGATGGGAGCTGCTTAAATAGCAACTGTAGAGAGACAGGCAAAGGCAAAAAAGACAATAAAGACAGAAAAGAAAGACATGGTGAGAATCTTGTATCATGACAGATTTACAGTGAGAATGGAATTGTACCAGTGGAGAAGCATTGGGTATAGCTACTTAATGGTAAATGCAAAAACTGATTCTTTGATCCTGGTAATGTATTATTTTTGGTATAATCAACAATGTGTCAACAAATAAAATGTATTACTTCCATGAGAACAGTGTTTTTACAAACCATGAACTTTTCCTAAACCTAACAAAAAAGTTAGCCAGAACATTGTGTAATTCACTTAACTAAAGAGTGAAATACACTAAATTTTTATTATTTTAAAGGAAATTTTAAAATGCTCAGTAAAAATTTACAGTTTCATAATACAGTATTATTATGTATTTTGGTTTCATTACATGATGAAATTTTGCAAAAACATCACTAGGTTCTGTGGCTTACTGTTAAATTTTTAAAATGCTCTAAAAGGTTGAAGCCACATTTTTATCAGCAAACTTCATTTCAGTCTTGTTTATTAGCTCCTAAAGCACATGTTTTAACTTTAGCTCAGGAGTAAAGCAGAGATCATTCCAGAATAGTTAAGGATTTGAACTATAATGTGTTCTTCAGTTACTTATTAGCCCCACCCTGGGTGTCCCTCTGTCCATAGTCCTGCAGTCTGACGGTTTTACCTGGTTCTTAAATAAAAACAGTCATGTACAGTCACAAAATTTTCTCTCTATGGTGAGAAAGGACATTGTTTTGTTCGTAGTGAAATTAAGCAAGCAACTCCAACAACACAGTTTATTCATTTTCCAGCAGGTGGCCATTCACCAGTAGGACAAAATGAGTAGTGCTGATAAATGATGGTTTTTAAACGCCTTTCAACACATTTCATTTTCTATCAGTTCCACTGCTGGAGTTGGTCTTCTTTGGAATATAAATTTGTTCTTTGCAAAAGATTGTATTGTATATAACTACATTGTTAATATCTACCATAAGTGCTATGGATAAGTTCTTTGGATGTAAAGAATTAAGCTCACTAGCACTGTCCTAGTAGGCAAGAGAAAATACATGCACAAAATGATATGCATGGTCTGGAATACAGTTTTACAAGCCATGCAAAACCTGATTTAGAAATACCATCTTAAACATGATTCCTCCATGACACTGTGAAGTTGTTCATGCAGGTTTAAGAAGCAACTGTTTTTTGTCTGTTAAGACTTAAAACTTTAAAATAAAAACAGTTTTCTCTTTCTCTCTGTCACTTTTGTGCCTCATGTGTTTGTATCATTAGGGTATATTTAGATTGTGGAATGAAACATCTGAGATCTGAGTCAAAAAGAGTGGGAACTCCTCACACCTGCTGAACTGGATTGGTGGATTTGCACCAGCATATAGTTACTGCAATTTGCATTGTAACTATAATGGAGGCCCCGCCTCTCGCACAGTGACTGATATAGATAGGCACCAGCTCCCCACTACCTGAAATGGAAAAGCAGGTAAAGACAATGGATGGATGGATGGATGGATATAATGGAGAAATGGAGCAGATAGTGAGAGCAAATAATGAGCAAAACGCTAAGCAAAGATGAGACGTTGTGCATTATTAGTAAATTGGGGTCTGAAAGTCCTATAACTTGCTAAAATTCAACTAAAACATCAGCATGGAAAATTAAGTTTTACTAGTTTGGTTTTTATTCCAATTAATCACAGAAGTGTGCTCCTTTTCTTAACACATGATGGAGTTAAAAAGATAAAGACAAAGTACAAAATAACACATCCATGTTATTATATCTGCACAGGCCAATTCATTTTTTTCTGCAAAAGTGAGCAGTTTAAAGTCCTAAGTTCTCAGGTGTGAGCTATAAATTTGACCCCATTGATTTGTAGTATATATGGATTTCCTCAACCCCCTAAAGCTCAAGACTAAAATAAGCTTTGTTTGGTAGTTTATAAACTTGTAAATCTGCCTGTGACATTTTGATAGTGGGTGACACACTGCTGGGAGAGCAAATATCATTAAAATGGAACAGGATTAAAATCTGTCACTCAAAGAGTCTATTATCAACACAACCAGTGTAAAGTACCCACAGCCAGCACTGATCGGAAGCTCAAAGGGGTGAGTGATGAATGAAAAAAAAAAAAAGATGGATGAAGTTTTAGGAACACAGAAGCAGTCATTGGAGGATAAAGAGGTGAGGAGATGGGTCAGTAAGGACTTCCCCGGTAAACAGTGTGGTAAATATTTCAGCCGTCACGGCCGAGTGTAGGCAGCTGTTCCCCTCTGCATGGCAATGAGAAAAAAAGAGGAAAGCCTGTTTCAATAGAGCCCTTTAACCGTGGGAATTCAACATACACACACACTCACACACAGTCACACAAACAAACCAGCTGACTACGAATGACAGGACAGTGAAGGTCTGTACTGGCTGGGAGCACTCTCCTAACTCCCACAGCCAGCCTAACTGGAGCTCACATCAAACCCTTAGAACCACGGTCTTCAATTAAAAGTCAGCAAAGTCCTAAAGAAGATTTTCTCAGAGTAGGTATGGAATATATAAAAAACAAAAACACCCAGTTTGCCCTATGTTTTCTCCATTGGTGGTTCCACTTTTACTTCAAACTTGGGTCCTCTACCAGAAACCTGGGAGCTTGAGGGTTGTACGCAGTATCTTAGCTGTTCCTAGGACTGCACTCTTCTGGACAGAGATCTCTGAGGTTGTTCCTGAGATCTGTTGGAGCCACTCTTCCAGTTTGGGGGTCACAACACCAAGTGCTTCAATGACCACTGGTACCACTGAGATCTTGACTCTCCACACCTTATCTATTTCCTCTTTCATCCATACATTCATTTTCTTTACCTGCTTCTCCTTTCTGGGTCGCAGGGAACTGGTGTCCATTTCCAACCATCACTGTGTGAGAGACGGGGTACACCCTGGACAGGTTGCAAGTCCATCACAGGACCACATAGAGACAAGCACGACTAACAACCATTCACACTCTCACTCACACCTAGGGACAATTTTAGAGTTTTTTTTCCTCTTTCAGCCCATGGTTTTTCTCAAGCTTCTTGTGCTCCTTCTTCCTGATGTTACAGTCACTTGTGATTGCTACATCTATAACCACTGCTTTCTAATGTATTTAATCTATCACCACAATGTCATCACCTGTTTGTCAGTCTGGATCTAGAAGTATGCAAGTGAAGTTAGTGAAACCACCAATGTGGAATAAACAGGATGAGCTGTGTTTTATCTAAAACAAAACAAACAAAAAAAAACATGCAGGTTTAGGCTGCCTTCAGGCGCAGGCCACCTTTGAAAGAGATCTGTAATCTCAATGGGATTTGCCTGGTTAAACAAAGGTTAATAAACAAATATACACACACATAGATGAGCATGAGACAATAACAACATATACTCTAAACCAGGGGTCACCAACCTTTTTGAAACGAAGAGCTACTTCATGGCTGCTGAGTCACACGAAGGGCTACCAGTTTGATACACTCTTCTGAAATAATACATTTCCTCAATATGCTTTTAGTTATACTTTAATTATCATTAATGGTACTTATCTATGTGAAGACACTGATCACGTTAATAAATTTTAGCACAACAATGACAGCAAAATGGGAAACATATCAATATCCACCACTTTATCTCTATTTATCTCAGCAACCGTTAAATTTTCAGATGATCACTTAAAGTACATCACTACATTTACATAGGAATTTTCACTTTCACTCATTTTCACTAGCCACCGACAAACCCTTTTAACAAATCATGAACTATGTTGCACCATGTTTCAAAAAGTTATCAATTATCTAATGTAAAAGAAAAATCAGCTTACATATTTAAAATAAATCTTGTCACATTTTGAACTCATGACCAAATCTTCAACATTTTTAACAATGTAATTATTGCACACATGTACACAGTTTTAAATTTAACACAGTTCTTCACCATTTTAATTCAACTTTGTAGTTAGTGGGAAGACTGACATTGCATGCTGTTCACCAGTGCATTGTAATCTGGTGTGTAACTTGACACTGCAACTGTGAGTGCATCTTTCAGATGTGCATCAGTGAGGCGTGTTCTGTGTTTGTTCTTAATGAAGTTCATATCAGAGAACGCTGATTCACAGAGATAGGTTGAACCTCTAAACGAGGCTTCAGTCGCTTTCTCTGACTTTTTCGCCGGCTTTGTGAAAAAAGACTGTCGCTTACCCAAAGCTGCCTTTAGCTCACGAGCTTTTTCTGCCCGTAGTGCGCTTCCCGGTGGGTAGTTAGCATGGTAGCTTTTGTGACACGATGTGAAGTGTCTCTCCACATTGTGCCGCTTTGCCGTCGCCACAGTTGCCCCGCAAATCAGACACACACAGGTTTCTTTTACAGTCGTAAAAAAGAATTCCTCCTCCCATTCGCTGTGAAAGTGATACGTTTTCTTTCTTTTTTCTGCCATGTTTCGGGGTAAGAAACTGCATTCTGCGCCGATCTCTGCTGCGCGAGCTAGCTTACTCTCCACGGACACTGGGAACTTTGAACTATAGAAGGTCAGAGTTCACCTAATCCTCTTTAAACTTAACATATAATGAACTTATTTTTAAGATATTGTCATTTTAAATCAAATCTATATGAATGCAAGTGTGATTAAAAAAGAATAGCAACAGAATAAAATTTAATTTTAGAACAGCTCACGATTGAGTTGTGCTATTTTTAGAAGAGGCTGGCGGGTGACTCGTCTGGTCCTTGCGGGCAACCTGGTGCCCGCGGGCACCGTGTTGGTGACCCCTGCTCTAAACAGATCCCTTGAGATCACACTTAGCAATATTTTTTTTAAGATTTGACCTAAATAGCTACAATTGTGTTATCTCAACATACAATGAACTCAGTTTAAAACTCTGACATAAAATGCGGTGGCTGATATGCATCCTGTCAATTAATGCTAGGCCTTTTATTTAACTAGTGTTTAGTGCCCGTGGTAACATTGTAGAAGAGTTGCAAAACCAGGTGAAAAAGTGATTTAAATGACTGGAATTTTACAGACATTACCAAATATTAAACAAATCATATCCGTTTTATTTTACTTTTTTAGATTTTTGTTCTTCATCATTACATGTTAGTCTGCCTTGACTGCACATCCCTGATGAAAACTATGAATTTATTTCTGTGATCCAAAAGTAATTAAGTTACTGTAGTTCTGATTCAAATCATATTAACATTAAAGTCTGAATAGTTATTTATGCTAATATTTGAAGTTTCTTTTCATTTTTACAATGAAATATTGTGATTTTGCACACATGGTTTATACCCCAGCAATGTTGGGCCAGTGTCTGTAACATTTAATGAAAAGTTAGAGCATGCATATACAAGTGAAGGTAGATACATTTTTGTGTAAGTATGAGTGTATATATGAGAAGTAAGAAAGCTGGATTTCCTGACCGTTTATGATTGTCTGTGAGGCTTTTTCCATCGACTTTCAGTGTTTTACTATGATCTATCTTCAGCCCAAAATAGACTGAACCATTTAAAATCCCCAGTAAGACAAGCTGTAAAATCTGATTTCAGCATTTTTAAATAAAAATTTTAAATAGTCTAGGGAGGAACAGAGCCAGAATCTCAACTCACACAACACAGTTTTGTTCTCACAGTGTTTTTCATGCTGCCATCAGTCTTCTGACGCATCATGGTGTGAAAATACATTGAAAACTTTCCCTCGTGCACACACAAGCTCTGTTAGAAAAACTGACACTCATTCTTTAGTTCTTTGATAGAAAGACTCATGGGAAATTTGGATTATTTGAAAAGACTATGAATAACAATGCTGGCAACTATTAAAACATTGGCTTCTGGACAGATCAAAGTCATTATAAGTCAGTGTGAAGAGTTTTATTTGACAATAGGCATGCAAAAAAAAGTTTGAAGTCAGCAAAACAGAGACAAACCTCACAATTTCAACAATCTTTTTTGGCCAAATAACAGCCCGACCTTACAACATCCTACATTCAGACATCAGCAATAATACAGATTCAGATATTCTTTCAGAAAAAAAGAAGATACTAAGTAAGTACTGCCAACCACAGACTGAGATTCAAAGTATCAAGGTTCAGATGCAGAGCTAAGTGTTGAGTGGTTACCAGAGGCGTCTGTGTGTCTGTGTGTGGATGTGTGACCACGTCATCTTCTGAGATTATTTTTGCAGACACTGTTATTCTGAGTCATTATTGCCCTTTGTGTCAGTGTATGTGTGTATAAATGTGCATATGTTTACCCTGGTAAGTGATTACTAATATGAATCTGACACACAAAAATACTGATATTGATACTCACATTTAAAAATCACATTAAGCATCTGTTTAAAACCCATTTCTTTCATCTCAGCAATATCTCCAAACCTTGCCCATCTCTCACTTTTTCTGAGGCAGAGAATCTCGTCCATGCCTTTGTTTCCTCCAGGCTCAACTACTGAAACTCAGTTTGTTGGAATCTCCAGCACAAACCTTCAGAAGCTTTAATACATTCAAAATAGTACAGCTAGTATTCTATTGAGAGCTCGTAAATTTGAACATATTACACTCATTCTCCAAAATCTTCACTGGCCTCCTGTCACCTTCAGAATTCAGTACAAAATTGCTCTCATTACCCATCAATGTCTAAAAGGAAACTTCACCGGATTATCTGAAGGACGTTATTGTTACATACTCATGCACCTGATCTCTATGATCACAGAACTGTAACCTCCCCCAACTTCCACGATCCAATTAAGGACCATGGGAGATTGGGCTTTCTGTGTAGCTTCCCCCTGTGTCTGGAACTCTCTCCCTGATTATCTGAGAGCTCCGCAACCACTGGTTGACTTGAAAAAAGACTTTAAGACTTTTCTTTTTAAGCAAGATTATTCTGCTTCCACATGATTTTAGCACTGATTTTAGTTGCACTTTGTAGAACTTTGAGATTTTTGTTAATGAAAATACAAATTAAATTCATTATTATAATTATTATATTTGTTCATGTTCACAAAATGGACAGAAACTTTTTACATTTTTTTATCCAATCCGAATTAGTAACACAAATGAATGTATCGTGAACAGGGACAACTGAGGCGAACCCAGAGTGCAGACTCATTTTGTAAAAGAAACTAATTTATTTAACTAAACGTAAAATAAAACAAAGGGCTGTCGAGGCAGCAACGCAAAACCAAAAACTAATCCAAGAACTCGGGGAGAAAACAAACAACCAGGACAGGACCAAGGAACAGACAGAACTAACAATGAAGACAGAGAAAGCACAAAAATGAAACCAACAAAGATAATTACCAAAAACCAAGAAAAAACACAAAGAAAAACCCAAAACCTTACAGAAAGTGACAGGATTTGGATCCCTTGTGCCTGCAGTTTGAACGTAACCTAATTTGCTGTGCCCTGTTGGCATAGATTATACAGACGGGGCAATGTGTCAAACATTTTTTGGCATAGTATAATGAGATTGATGCAAAATATGACATTGTATGAATCTATGCCTAGCACAGACTGTAGATTTATCTACCCTCTATAAAACCTCCCCCCAAACATCATCTGAAATTTAAAATCCCATACAGTTTTATACACAGTGGAAAAATTTAAAAGGTTAAAAATATTTGAATATGCAGAAGTAATTACCCCTCTCATTAGGGGAGAGGTTGCTGAAACACTTCAAAATTGGATGGGAAGAGTCGGAAATTCTGGGGATGAGCTACAGACATGTTCAGCTTGAAGGTATCTGAACAAATGTTCTTTAGTGAAATAATTTACTTGCTAGCTATTGAAAAGAAGCAAATGTAGAATCAACATACAAATATTTCCAGGTTGGTAAACTTAACTCATATAGAGAAAGTATTATCCAATAAGGATGGAAGAAACATGATTCTCTCTTAGCAGAGCTCAGAGTGTGTTTACAGCCAAAATGGCAACTAAATCGGCCATTATGACATTTTTGGTGTGACTAGATGTTGAAGTAGAAGAGACTTCCAATACTATTGAATGAGCAAAATTCACTTCCATAATCATCAATGATAAGGAGAATTCATTCTCCCTTATATTGAACCCCATAATTCAGATTTCTTATATTGGTTGCCTTGTAGTAGTACAGGAGGTTAGGGGATGCCATAGAGCTTTTGGCCTCTGTATGATTTGATGGTGTAACCTGGGTTGTTTCTTGCTCAAAATAAAATTTAGAATAAGACTATAGACATTGTGAAAAAAAGCTGAAGAGAGAAAAATTGGAATACATTGAAATAGATATAAGAAGTGTCAGAAGCTATTACTGACATGATGATATAAAGCTATTTTGAGTGCCTACTGAAAGATTTAAAAGGGACCATCGCTCATAATTGTGTATAACTTGGGGAAGCAAAGAGAAAAAACTTTTCTTACAAAGATTAACCATTGTGTCAGCTATATACACTTCAAAATATTTAAAATGGTATATTAACTCTAAATTGTTCCTAGGCAAGAGTGAACGTGTAAATAGTTGTTTGTTTTGTTTGTCTTTATATGTGGCCCTCTGATGTACTTGCAACCTGTTCAGGGTTTACCCAGCTTTTCGCACAATGACCATTTGAGATAGTCCCCAGTTCCCCTGCAACCTGGAAAGGAAGGCAGAATATCAAGCAAATACTCTTTTGCCTCCTATAATTAGAAATCTTACTGAATGCATTTAAAACTGAAAGGGTGGCAGGACAGTGACAGACATAAGTACCAAAGGTCATCCACATACAGGGCTATCTTCAACTCTACACTGTTTCTAGTTATGCCAAATATACCAGGATAAGATTGCAAAGCACTGGATAGAAGCTGCATTACAAAGGCAAATAGAAGTGGACAAGTGACAGCAGCTTGAAAGGCTACATATAATTATTTTTCCATGAGTTAATTTTTCCTCCAAATCCAAGTTTTCCCAAAGTAGAAAACAGATAATCTAACTCTACTTCGTCAAACACATTTTCAGTGTCCCAAAGTAGATGTAAAGGGAACCACATTAATCCACATTAAAAGTGACCTGTGCTGGAAAAATAAGACACAATGAGGATGAGGATTTTAAAATTTTATTTTGAGTTATTATTTTCAAATTCTTCATTTCAAAAGCTTCAAATATATATATATATATATATATATATATATATATACACATTCAAAGCATCTACACTAGCAGAGAGGTTTGCTATATTAGCTATCATGCTAGCTAGCTGATCCTTTTTTCATTAGCTGCACTCTCAAGATCAGAAACAGTTTCATTTTGCAGAGTGACTTTTTTCTTCCAGTGGTTTTAGAGCAGTCACTACCTCTTTTTAGAGCCAACTCTGATATTAGTGACTTAGGTTTGGTGATAATTTCAGCTTGTATATCATCAGTCATTACCTTAATACACTATAGCATCTCTTCATTAGCATTTGGCTTCTCAAACAAATCTGTCTCCATGTCTCCTCTTTGGCCAGTTCATTCAAGGACTTAATATTTATCTACATATGGCTCTGAGGACATAGATGTGCAATGCCTTTTGAACACATATCCATGGCAAGCAATGCACAGACATTAAGTGTTATTTAAAATATATTATAATCACTAGGCCTGTCACGATAACAAATTTTGCTGGATGATTAATTGTCTCAGAAATTATTGCTCTAAACAATAATATCGTTTGGAGGCCATTTTAAACTAATGTAATGATAATAACATAATAGTGCAAGTACATCCTCTCAAAAATTAATAAATTTTACTTTCAAAAGAACACTTAACACTGGAACTGGAACACAAAATAAACAAAACAACCGAAAACAAAAATAAAACTCTCAGCCTCCATTAACAAAAAATGCACTTAAATTAAAAAATAAATAAATAAATAACTGAAATAAAATAAATGATTAAGTCTGTGAACTAAACTGCCCTTCAAAAAGTAGTAATCATTAGTTTTATATAGAGAAGACGGACAACACTGCCAGTTTTTTTAAACAAAAAGTGCAAACTAACAAAACCACACAGCGACAAAAGCAGAAATGCGACATACTGGCTCATAAAGATTCAGCAGTTCATCTTGGTCCTTTGGTTTGAATTCAAAGTGTTAAAAGACCTAATAAACACAAATTGAAAATATTGTATCACATTTTGTGAAATCTACAATAAAACTGGTGCTGAACAGTCCTGAGAAAATCCCCAAGTCTTTCTAAAGTGCTAACTTTTTACAGACCTGTTCAGCCCCTTGTCTTGCCTGGTACAGAATGATTGGCAGGCGTCTTGTCCCGCCCCCTCGGTTTACTGCTCATTTGGGCTAATTTAGTTGAGCCCAGGGTCAGCCCAAGGCCTCAGGCTTTAGCCAATGAGGATGGACGTACAATAACATGCCTCGAGTGCAAGCATAGGTGGGCGTGGTTTATTGTGGACTGAGAATAGTGCAATGCATGCAAGACAAAGATAAATGAGGTTAATTATTTAATTTCTCACTCGTTTTCCTTAATGTCTTTGGGGGACAAACTGGAAGTGAAGAGGTTGGGAGCAGATAGACCCAAGGATATTCAAAGTTTTCCTGTGACCTTGTTTCAGTGAAAGGACTGGCTAACAGCAAGTGTAGCTAACAGATCTTTAACGAGGTAGTTATTAACATTTTTGGATCCCAGAAAAGTTGTCGGAACCCCCCGAAGCTGACTATCTCAATTCTCCTGGATGTTATGTAAATAAGACGCTTTGCTCTTACCCATTGTCTACCCCCTATGACATCTGTGGACCTGTGTCAGAGCCCTATCGATGTCTGCTGGTGAACACTCCATCAATCATCAAGGACTGTAGCTAGGAGGGATATCTGGGACAGAGTTAATGGACTTTACTCACTGTCTTCCCTGCCCCCTTCCCTTTTTGCACCTTTCTGTTTTGTGTTTATTTATTTATTGTATGTTGTTTAAATGTTGCTCCCTCCCTCCCTCCCTCCCTCCTCCAATGTCTATGTTACCTTAGTTGAGTTGGCCTTTGGAACTTTTGATTAGCTTTTGGTAGTTTTAGTTAGCCTTTTTGGTACTTTTAGCTGGCCCTGGTACTTTTAGTTAGCCTTTGATACTTTTAGTTAGTTTAGTTTTATTTTTGTGTTGTCATTATGTCATTTTTATAAACTTTGTGTTGTCACTGATGTTATTTTTCTGAATTTTTCGTTTCTGTGTTTTTATGATGTACAGCACTTTAAACTGCCTTCTTGCTGAAAAGTGCTATATAAACAAATTTAACTTGACTTTGACTTGACTTGATTCTGATGCCTCCTAGATGCCTCCCTTTGGAGGTTTTCCAGGCATGTCCCACTGGGAAAAGACTCTGGGGCAGACCCAGAACTTGGTGGAGGGATTATGTATCCTCTCTTGCTTAGGATTGCCTTGGGATCTTTCATGAGGAGCTTGAGAGTGTCAAAAAGGGGTGTCTGGGTTTCTCTCCTGGACTTGTTGCCCCTGCACCCAACCATAGATATGTGATGGATGGATGGATGGATGGATTAAGGGGAGAGTTTGCAGAAACACTTCAAAATTACAGGGGTTAGAAAGAACCAGAAATTCTTGAAATAAAAATAAATAAATAATGTTTTGGCAGCAACAGTTGCCTTTGTAAGGTTATTACTAATGTAGTTCCTTCTTGGTATTGTCTTAACACATACCTTGTATGCTCCAGAGCAGCAAACTGACAAAATTCATGTTTTATAGAGGCGATCCCACTGATGATGCTCACTTAGTCAATACATTTGATCAGCAGCATCTGGCTGATATTGAACCTCTTAAATCCTGTGGAAGCAGCAAAGCTGGGCCTAGTTTTTCACACACAGCCTTTAATTGTGGCTTTGTTTTTGTTTAATAAATAATGACATTGTTAAATCTGTTGTGTGTTTTTGTTCCCTGGAAGTAATTTTCTTTCTCCCATAGTGAGGTCGTCATCCAAAATGAAGGTCGCCTAAACATATATAGGGACATAAAAACATTATTCTAAGCCTGAAAGAAAATGAAAATACATCTGAGTAGACAAAAAATGTAGTAGTTGAACAATGTTTGAGCTGACATCATAACTTTTAGCATACTATTTGGTCTGAACCAATATATCTCTTACAAGTTTTGTTGTAAAATGGCATTGTGCTTATTAAAAAAAAGATTTAAAAAAAAACATATTTTTGCTTTTTTGTATAAGTTAAGAAGCTTTTAGATAGTCATAATGGTATTGCATTTTTGGGTCCAGAAATGACTGACATTGACTTGGGTTCTTTTTGGGTTTTGTGCCTGTTACTGGCCAGTGTGCTGCAATGTTGCACCAGATTTTCACTCGTATGCCATTAAGTAACTTTAGGCAATGAAACAATTCAAAAGGTTTTAACAGTTATTTTAGTCTTGTATGGCTGTGATAAAAATGGATAATAGACAGAAAGACCACAAATATTTTTTACACCAGGCTGTAAACATGTTGACACCTGCTTTAGGGCATTGTAACACAGGGGTCTATAAGGACTGGTTTGCTTTTAAAGCCATCCAAGTTTTTGGCACGTCTCCACCAGTTTAATGTTTTAGTCCCCAAGGCCAGTGCTTTTACATTTTTCTAAGACCAGGGAAGTAGATGTAAATGGGCACTATAGCAGTCACTGTAAGGTTTAATTATACATGAAAGTCCCTTGGTGTGCCTGGGCAGTGGGTCATCAGTGCAGTGGTGGATGTACATGTACCAATTATTGAAACATCTTTCAGAGAGATTTATAATCAAAACTGATGCATCCTCTGGTGAAACATGATGAGCGCTGCCATTAAATGAGGATTGCAGCCAGCTTGGTATAATGGACCGTGGGAGTGTGCTGCTTAGAAAAAAAACAAATCATTGCAAAACTCAAATGCATATAAAACCTAACAAATTCTTCAAGTTTTATTGCAGCCTTGGCTGTGTTGTATGCTTTTTTTTCTTTCTTTTTTTTCGAGAGAAAGCAATAAAGAAACTGCCTTTAATCCAGCTGACAAAAACACAATGAGGTCACATTTTGAAGACTTTCAAAGGTTTGCATAAAATGTATTTTACAGCTGGGAGGAAGAGAGGCAGTCAGTTGTATATGATGTTCTTTTTCAGTTTTAATCCCCTTTCCTTTGTGCAAACACATAGCTTTTCTGATTAGCTCATTTTCATTTGAATGTGATCTAGCTTGATTTGATTTGCTATCCATAGCAATTGCCTTTCATATTAATGCGATTAGGTTGTAGAACAAAGTGGCCATTATACAGAGACTTATGGCGCTCATGGAAAAAGGACCATCACATTGCCATCAGTAACATCCCCACTGATATGGGTATTAGCAAGGGGAGATAACACACACACACACAGTCACACATGAGTCTTGTGTCTAATCTCACTTTGCCTTTCCTCCCGGTTGCAGAACAAGGCTTCATGAGTATTGGAAGTCCTACAAAGCCAAGGATCTTAATGTGTTTGTGAAACCACTTGTGCTTTTTGTTCTGTTTGCATCAAGACTAATCGGGTGTTACGCGTGTCCTAAATTCTCATTGCAAAAAAAAGGCCTAGCATTTCTTAAAGGAATGCGTAACACTGCTTTTCATGCCAGAGTTCTAAACTAAAATCTTATAATGAGATATCAGAGTTATAGCTGTTTTGTTATAGCTGGCATGATGATATAAAGCATGATCTTGTGATATTGCAAGTTCTCGTGATCTGTTAGCATTTGAAATTTGTAATGAGGATTAGTCTCAGCTACTACCCCACCCATGTTTAGCTCAGTATTTCTAAAACTGACTGAATCTTAGCAATTTTGTGTGTCTTGGGTACGTAGTTGTGGAAACCATCTTAAATTGGATTGCCACAAATAATCAGTTGCAGATGTACAGTACATCCAATGATTATATTTGAAAGTAAAAAAAAAAAAAAAAAAATGTAGTGCTTTGAGTATGATTTGTGATGACACTAAGCTACTACCACACCAAAATTTAGTTTTATTTATGTAATTAAATTAAAGTCAATTAAATTAAATTCATTTTACTTATATGTTGCCAGTTTAAAACAAAGGACATCTCAGGGCACTGTACAAAAACATTCATGTACATTATTTAAAGCCAATTAGTAAAAGTTATCAATCCAAGGAAATCAGCAGATTGTAATGAATCTTCACTTCATCACAGTCTCCCATCCTGAGCAGCACATTGGCAGCAGTGGAAAGGAGAAACTCCTTTTGAACAGGAAGAAACATCCAGCAGAACCAGGCTCAGGTTGAGAGGGCATCTGCTTTGATTGGCTGGGATTTGAGAGGACAGGAAAGAGATGGCTATGTTTAAGCTATCACTTTCAACTTCTACATGAATATTCCCCACTCTTATGTCTTTAAGAGTATTCAATCGTAAGTTAGACAAATCGTCAGATAATCCAGATAAAAACTGAGTAGAAGGGCCTGGTGGATGATATATAACAAGTAAAAGTGGCCTTGCTGATTTCCACTTTAAATGAGAACGTTTGAGGGTCTGTCATGCACTGGAGGCACTGGGGGCGCTGCAGGGCTGCACTGGAGAGGCTGAGAGTGACCTGGAAGATCCGGGTGGCTTGGGTGACTAGGGGAACAAGATGGCTTGGGTGACTGGGTGGAACAGGGAGGCTTAGGTGACTGGGCGGATGCATTGATTAATTGTTGTTTTAACTGGGTTATTTCATTAAAAAATTTCATAAACATGGGTATGCTGAGGAGACCAGATTGTGACAGAAGGATATTTTCAATGATCTTGCAGGTGGTAATGTTGTGACTGGGATCCGGGTTATTTTTCAGGGAAGAGAACAGTTTTTGAATCTGAGAAGAAATGTCCAAGAGTCCAGTGGGGGGAAAACTAGATGAAACTAGGTGGGAGTGGGAGGAAGTACGTGGGGTTGACGGAGACATGGTACCTGTAGTGGATGAGGGCAATGTGGGGACTGCTGGTGTCGGAAGAGACGAGGGTGCCGTGGCCTATAAAGGCTTGGTGACTGCCGCGGCCGACGGAGGCGTGGTAGTGATTGTGGCCGGTGCCCTCTTACGCCGACGGTGGCCGTGGGATGCTGAGGAGACTGTGGCTTGCAAACAGGGTCCATCCAGGAAGATGAGTGGGTGTTGTCCACGCAGCTCCTCCAGTATCTGGAACTTCTCCTCAACCGAGAGGGGAAAACGGAGAGGGGAATCTGCTGGGTTCTGTCATGGCTGGTTCATTATGTCATGCGGGTTGGAGAAGGAGGCGAACCCAGAACGCAGACTCATCATAAAAAAACTAATTTATTAACTAAAGAATGAACAAAAACAAAGGCTGACGAGGCAGCAAAAACTAAACAAAACAAAATCCAAAACGGCAAGGCGAGAGACAAGGGACTAGAGATAATGAACAATAGACAATGAACCAGCAGGGTAATGGAGAAAGTGACCGGGTTTTAAAGCTGAGGATGACTATGGGAAGTGGGCACAGGTGAGTGATTACAATAGCGGACAGGTGATGGCCGTGGCAATTAACAAGAGCTGACAGAGGATAAGTGGAGAATGAAGACAAATGGGCAACAAGCAGGAAAACAAAACAACAAAGACAGTAAACCAAACCCAAAAGAAACCAGAAACAAAACACTAAAAACAAAAAGAAACACTACCAAAACAAAACCTGACAGGGTCAAAAGCTTGAAAGAATTATTAACTAATAATTGGTTTAGTATTAATCAATAATCCTGATTGAAAAAAAAAGCAGCTACTCCTCCACCTTAACCTTTCTTTCTAGGAACATGAAAATTTATATCATTGGCAGGGGTGGATTATTTTATGCTAATGAAACGCTTCCATTGTAGCCAGGTTTATGTTAGACAAAATAAATCAATATGATGATCTGCGGATAAAAGTGGTTGAAATTAGTTTCCTTTGTAAGGTGACCAGGCTCAGCCCTAGAGATATGGTGAAGAACTCTGTCAACTTGGGAAGGCTCGAAGTAGAGACGCTGCTTCTTTAACATTGAAAAGAGTCAGTTGAGGTGGTTTGGGCATCTGATTAGGATGCCTCATTGACACCTTCCTTTGGGAATATCCAACTGGAAAATGACCTTGGGGAAGACCCAAGGGATTATGTATCCTTTCTAGCCTGGGAACACCTTGGGATCCTCGGGAGGAGCAGGACAGTGTCACTGGAGAAAGGAATGTCTGGATTTCACTCCTGGACCTGTTGCTTCCGTGACCTGACTAGCAGTAGAATATGGATGAATGGATGGTTGATGATCATTTATCAAATCATTAACTAATAGATTTGGAGGATAAAGATCTTATGTTCAATAATCCACATTTAATGGGATATTTTTTTCTGTTTTGGCAAAGTAACTGTTTACTATTATAAGATTTTTATTGTTTATTTTTCTTGAGCTCATGTTTGGTTTATTTAATTAGAATCATGGTTCAGCTAACACTGTATCAGTTGGGGTTTGGGTGGGTAAAAGAGGAGAAGCCGCAGAGAGGTGTGTAAGACTACAACTCTGCTTCATGGACTGGACCCTGGGTTGTCAATAATTTAGATGGAATTCCTAGAAAGAAGAACAGCTCCTTTCAAAGTGGGTTGGATGCCGTCTTCCTGCATCAGACCAGATTTCCCCAAAATGCACTCCAATTATCTACATAGCCCACATTGTTTTCAGAACACCACCTGGAAATCCAGTGGTTGAACGATGGCATGCAGCTAAGCATGTCATTGTTGGTCAAATATATAAAACTGACAGAGTCATGGACATTTTTTGTGTTAGCTAAGCTTGATTAGCGGTGGCAGCCATTTTGTATGGAGTTGACTCCAAAGGGTAGGGAGTTGTAGATATCCACCCATTGATTACTTTCTAAAAGTTTCATTAATATCCATGTGGTTCACAAAATATTTTGCTAGCTAACAAGTAAAAGTTATTGGAATTGCTTTAAAAACACATCTTGTGCAAGCAGTTATTGCTCAAAGTATGTGGTAGGAATGACTCAGCTACTGTCACACCAAAGTTTGTTAGTTTTGTATTTAATTTCATTTTTTCTGCCTCATCAGCATTTTGTTTTTGTTTCTTTTTTTTATAAATTATTTTATTTTATAAGATGAGTCTACACACTGAGTTCACCTCCTTCTCCACCACACCTGACAATTTTTTACCTAAGGTCAGTCGACCGTGTCTGTTATCTTGAATGGGGTTGACTACAAAAGGTAATCAACTGTAGATGCACATTCAATAATTGAGCTTTGAACGTTTCATTAAAATCTGCCCAGTGGTTCATTGAATATTTTGCTAAAAGACAAACACACACACACAGGTAAAAACACTATCGCTCTATCTCAATAATGATATCCATTAAAGGTTGCATTTAACTCTGAATCTATTTGAACTCAACCATTGACTGTTGTCTTTGGAGTAATTACTTTTCATTATTGTTCTTTCTTTGAATTGTGGTCAGAGCAGCATTTAGCTGATGCAGTACACAGTCTCAACAGTAAACCTAATAATAGACATGTTCAATTACACTCATGGGGCTTTATCGGCACAACTGTTATCGTGCTGTAAACAGTGCTGACGTCTGTTTGCTGTCTGCAGCCGACACTATGGACTTTGACTGATGCGTTCTGACAGCATCACAATGTTTCTGCTACAGGAGCGGCTCAGTGAGGAGATCGGTTCATTCATATGTCCAGATCTGTGCTCTACACAAGGTAGCTCAACAGAGCTGATAGAAAACAATGACCATTTCACTCATGGTAATATTAAGCAGTGACTTATATAATTCTGAAACATTCTACAAATGGACTGGGACTACCAATTTTCTAAATTGCAGGTTTTAGATATGATTTAGTTAATTTTAGCTTTTAGCTAAAAATGTATGAAGTTTTAGTTACAGTTTTACTAATTTTAGCATTTTGCCACAGTTTTACTGATTGTAGATTTTAACTAGTTTTGTTAATTTAAAACTTTAGCTACAGTTTTGCTGACTTTAGCTTTTAAATATGTTTTGGCAGCTTTTAGATTGTAGTTAGCATTTTGGTAATTTTAGCTTTTAGTTGTGGTTTTGCTCACCTTAGTTCTGCTAATTTTATTTTTTAGCTGATTTTACCTTTTACCTACTGTTTTGGTATTTTAAACTTTTAACTACTGTTTTGCTAATTTTAGGTTTTCACTGTTCTGCACGTTTTAGCTTGTGTTCTGATCATTTATCCGTCTGTTCTGATCATTTCTGCTTTTGCTCTTTTCATTTGAGCTTTTTTCTGCTTGTTTGAACATTTTAGTTTCAGCTTCTTCAGTAAATTTCAGGCAAAGGCATCAGGCACTCAGCGTTCACACTGCACTTTTGCAGGAAATTCTATTTTTTTACATTCAATTTTTTTATATTTTTAAAATATCAGTTTGTTTTCTTATAAGTCTGGAATTTCATAATGATATGGTCTCTAGAGCAGCTCTTGTCCTATAAGTGTAAGGTATGATGGTCATCATTAGTGGCTAATTAGGTACTGTGGATACCATCATTAACCGTAGTTGCCTAGCATTGTTGTCTTGCATCAAAAAAGGGTTTCTTTTGGGTTTGGGTTATTTCACGGTTGCCATTGGTAACCGTGAAATAACATTGATCAGCTGTATGACATGAAATGCTATTTCATGGTTACCAATGGCAATCACGGAGAAAAGAGCGAAGAAACTAAATTTCACTGAGGCACAACTTGATATGCTGGTCAATCAGGTGGAGAACAGAAAAAAATATAAGTTTTGGGAGCCGCAGTCGTGGCGTTGCAATTACAAATAAAAGGAAGTGCTATGAGCAGCAATTACTGTTAATTCAGTGGGTGGGACACAGAAAAAGTGGTCAGATTTTAGGGTGGAGGCAAAAAAGCGACTAACCGGCCACCGCCAGAGCATGTCAGCTACAGGTAGGGGTAAAGGCGTACTGAATTGACACCGTTTGAAAGAAGGATGGACAGTGTCTTGCTGAAAAGTGATCGGGCGTGCCCCCCGAGGGAGCGCGCACGGGTGTGAGAGGTATTAAAGCGCGCCTCCTCTGCGCTCTGGGGAATCCGTGTATCATTTGTTCTTTCCATTTTCAATTGACTATCAAAAATCAAATAATGATTAATAATGATAATGGTTATTTTTTCTTTTGTTTTTTACTATAACACCAAAAACGAAAAAAATCCTGTTTTTTTATATGCAACTTTTAGGCTAAGATTGGAAACACAAAATCGAAAAACGGGCAGCAGGAAAGAATTTGATTTTAATATTTATTTGGTCGGGTTTAGGTGACTCGGAAGTGGCTTTATGTGGCAGTTGAGGTAATGTAGTAGCTACTATGGCAGCGCTAGAACCACTGATAGAGGACTCGTTTAACAGCGGTTTGATTCTCGAAACAATACGTAAGTCTCCATGGCTGATGGGTCTGACTGGATTATCTGGTCCTGATCGATCGAACAAACATGCCTCATTACGTCCCCGAGCGCATCCTCCATCGCCGCCATGTTGGATGGATCTCTCCTTTCTCTAAGAGCCGACAGGAGTAAACACAGAGCGAGCAGCTATGACCGGATTTCCTATCACGTGGAATTACCTTTCACAAGTAAGACTGAACAATAATTTTGGTTATTTGGCCATTTATTATAATATGTCATTGTAGCTATCGTTATTTGGTAAACACAATACTAACAGGAGGAACTGCCGCTCCTCTCTCATTCGCTCTTTCTGTTTTGTGTTTTTTTTCTTCACATTTTTAGGGTTTCTCAGTAACACAGATTTAAGGAGGCAATGGGAAGCTGCAGTAAGAAGGGAGGGTTTTGTTGCTACAGTTGTCTCAGCTCTGTAGTGAACATTTCAAACCAGAGGACTTTAACAGGACCAGCTTAGAGATGATGTGACCCCACCTGTCTTCAGCTTCCCAGGTCATCTCCAAAAAAAAGAGGTTTTTTTTTACTGTACATGTTAACAGAAATGTCTATGATTCATGTGTAAAACTAAAGTTAAAATTACACTTAGTTAAACATGTTTTTACCTGTTAGTTTTTTCTGCATGTTTAGGAATTAAGGATGTGTTGTGTATTACAATACACTGTAGGATACTAAAACCTTTTCAAGTTGTTTTTAATTAAATTGTTTTTAAGTATTATGTGTCTTATATTTTAGGAACACAGAAACCTGAAGGAAAGCTGCAGACAGCTTCCAGTCGACCTTTCTCTCTCTGACAGTGAAGCTCAGCTCTCCAGCCCTAGTTAAAGCTGGGCAGCGTAAGACCCTGCAATGACCTGGAGTTTTCAAAGATTACTTTTCCAGGCCTTTAAAAAATGTGTGTATGTGTGTGTGCATGCACAGCACACAAAAATATAAAGAATTTATTGATGTGGTGTCTATGGAAGGCTCAGGATTGTGTGTATTTGTGTGTGAGAGAGTAAAATAAATTGATATGAACAATAAAACTTGTTTCTTTATTAAAATATGAAGTATATTGAAATATACATTTATTAATATGCCATACTATATGTCTGTCTTTGTTAAAGAGCATAAAACAAAGTATTTTAGCATGATATCACATATTTTTAATATGTGAAAGCATCCTGTATCATAACTACATCTCTGCTGTTTGTAATTAACCAAACTGTGTGAAAATCGGGTAAAGATTCAAAGAGTTCTGATTATTTTAGTTGGGCATAAAGCTTCCTCAGTACAAAGAGATGAACTAGGGGGCACTTGAAGGACCCAGCCAAGATGGCGGCTGAGCTGACACGTCAGCTCCAACAGACAGTGTCTGTCTTCTAGCTGTCTATGTAAACAATGTCTATGGTAGCCAGTAACAAGCTAACGTTTGTTGTTTGCTAGGGCTCCTTACCAAACTTCCGGGTCACCTAAACCTGACCAAATAATTATTAAAATCAAATTCTGTCCTTCTGCCTGTTTTTCAATTTCTTGTTTTCAATCTTAGCCAAAAAGTAAAATATGAAAAACCAGGCGTTTTTTGTTTTTGGTGTTATAATAAAAAAACAAAATAACCAGTCCATTTTTCATTAGATTTTTGATTGCCAATTGAAAATGGAAAGAATGAATGATACACGGATTCTGGGGGTTTGGAAAGAGAAACAAATAGTCGTCACTGACTGTATTGTCAGTTAAGCTAGCAACATGCCTTAACTCTTCTGCAGTTGTCTCTGAGACATCTCTGCTACTTCCTCTCAAATGAGGCGTTCTCCTAAAGCGGTCAAAAGCGTTGGCACGAACAATCGATCTGCACATGGATCCTGCTCCTTCCTGGTTATTTGACCAATAGGAGAGTAGCTGGACAAGAAGGCATTTGCATATTGAGACAGAAATGCACACGGTAAAGTAAAAAAGAGGAGACGAGAAAATGTCTAAAGAACAAACGCATGTTTAAGAAAAAGGCAAAAAAATATATAAACATTACTTGACGAAAATGGATGTGTAAGAGAAAAGGTAAAACAAAATATAAACATTACTCGTGGAAAAAAAAAAAAAAAAAAAAAAAAAACATTTGTGACAGTTGTATTAATTCTCAAATTCACAATTTTTGCTGAACTTATTCTAAAAGTCATTTCTCATCCTTACAACCTAAACTTCAAGCACTAACTGATTACACAAAATCTGTTTTACGGACTTTTTCACTGACTATTGCGGTCAGTTCTGTCTGTTAGCAAAATATCTCATGAACCACAGAATGGGTTTTATTGAAACTCTCAGACAGTAATCACTGGGTGTACTCCATTACCTCATCAACCTTTGGAGTAAACCTAATTCAAAATGGTCACCACAGCTAACTAACCTTAAAACTATAGAATAGTTACAATTTAGCAAGTTTTACAAATTCTGAGCTAAGCTTTGGTGTGGTAGTAGTTAAGAGTCATTCACAACAAATACTCCTTTTTTCCTTCATTACTTTTATTTATTCAGATAAAAAACAAAACAACAACAAACCCCATTGAGATCAAGATCTCTTTTACAAGTAACATTATAGGATAAAACATACAATTATTTTACCCACTAAAATTATTATCCACTAAGGCAGTGAATATAAACACAAGCAGTAGTTAATAAAAACAGGCAATGATTAAAATACAGTTACTCCGGATATGACGGTTTCCTCCCACAGACCAAAAACATGCATGTTAAGTTAATTGATGACTCTAAAATTGTCCCTAGGTGTGAATGGTTGTTTGTCTCGTTCGTCTATATGTGGCCCTGCGATGGACTTGCGACCTGTCCAGGGTGTCCCCCGCCTCTCGCACAGTGACTGCTGGGGATAGGCACCAGCTCCCCGCGACCCAAAATCGAGAAGTGGGTAAAGAAAATGGATTGATGGATGGATGGATTAAAATATAGGTAATGGTTAAAAACAAATGCAACGTTCATAGGTCTCAATTACTATTTTTCAGGACAAAAACCTCTAAAATAAATGAGGTCTGGCAATTTCAGATCAGTGTACAGGCTATTCCATGCTGAGGGGAAGCAAAGATTCTTCTCCCTAATTCAGTTCTGACACAAGGAACCAGTAAATGGACAACATTGTTAGAGCATAAAGCATAGTGGCTTAGTTCTTTGTAGAAAAAGTGCACATATAAGAATAAGAAGCACAATAGGCCCTTGTAAATTGGAGTTATCCAGTGTGTATACCTGCATGCATTCTGGATGAGTGCAAGTGTTCCACATTGTGTGACAATCTTGCTTAAAATGTTGGCATGAACTATTCGCACCAAGCCCATTTGTCTGTTAGGAAAAAAAAACAAAAATCTCATGAACCAGCGGACAGATTTTAATGAAACTCTCAGAAAGTAATTATTTGATGTACATCTACACAGGGGTACATCTACACCTGATTAACTTTTGGAGTTAACCCTTTTTAGGATGGCCAACAAAACTATGGACCTTATCCAACAAACAGACACAGACTAAGAATCTGATGTGGTGATAGCTGAGAGTTATCCCCAAAATTTACTTTGAGTACTAAAACATCTTGTCATATTGAATGCGACTGTGCATAGCATCATTTACAAGTTTTACCAAAACAGCTCTAACTTCACCATTTCTCATCACAAGATGGTCAAAAACTAAAACTCTGGCATGAAAGATAACGGGCAACGTGCATTCCTTCAAAGAATGCCAGGCCTTTTAATTTTTAAAGCCTTTTTAAGACTCAAGTTGTGTGGGTGCCACAGTGAAATTGAATAGTGAGCTACTGTGTGTGTGTATGTGCATGCCTGCGAGAGAGAGAGATGTCTTTGTTCTGCTTATTAGAAACGCCTTGACATTTACCACAGTAAACACATTCATCAGCAGAGACAGATGATTATCTGTTTAATTTCAGAGCATCACAGGTTTTGTTGATGCAGTCATTAGCGTGCAGATGTACAGAAATGCCAGCAGTTGTTGGAAAAAAAAACAAAAAAACATTTGTTTATCAAAGCAATTTTTGTTTATCACAAATGTTATTTTGATATTAGCCTTTCTATCTCAGGGAAATGAAGTAATCTGTCATATGTTTTGTTACCTAAAAGAAGTTAAAAAAAAAAAAAAGATGCTATCATGTTTTCATTCAGAGTAAAACTTTCTATTCTAGGTTAGGTCACACACACAAGTGCACACGCACACATGTGTCTGTGTGTCTGTGTATATATATATATATATATATATATATATATATATATATATATATATATATGTATACACACACACACACACACACACAGACATACTGCCTGGCCAATAAAAAAAAGTCGCCACCTGGATGTAACTAAACAAATAGATACAAGCCTCCTATTGGATAATTACTGCATGGGCGATTATGTTTGCATCAAGCAGAGAAAACATCTAAAGAGATTGCAGAAACTACTAAAATTGGGTTAAGACCTGACCAATGCATTATTAGAAACTGGAAGGATGGACCCATCGTCTTCAAAGAAGAAATGTGGCTGGAAAAAAGTCCTGAATGATCGTGATTGGCGATCACTTATATGTTTGGTGAAATCAAATTGAAGAAAAACAACAGTAGAAGTCAGGGCTACGTTTAATAGTGAAAGTAAGAGCATTTCCACATGCACAATGCAAAGAGAACAGCTTTATAGCCTTAAGAAAACCACTAATCAGTGAGACTAACTGGAAAAAAAGACTTCAGTTTGCTAGGGAGCATAAAGATTGGACTCTGGAGCAATGGAACGTGATGTGGTCTGATGAGTCCAGATTTACCCTGTTCCAGAGTGATGGGTGCATCAGGGTAAGAAGAGAGGCAGCTGAAGTGTTTCACCCATTATGCCTAGTGCCTACTGTACAAGCCTGTGGGGGCAGTGCTATGATCTGGGGTTGCTGCAGTTGGTCAGGTCTAGGTTCAGTAACAGTATGTGCTCAAAGAATGAGGTCAGCTGACTACCTGAATATACTGAATGACCAGATTATTCCATCTGTGGAGTTTTTCTTCCCTGATGGCACGGGCATATTCGAAGATGACAATGCCAGGATTCATTGAGCTTGAATTGTGAAAGAGTGGTTCAGGGAGCATGAGACATCATTTTCACTCATGGATTGGCCACCACAGAGACCTTAACCCCGTTGAGAATCTGTGGGATGTGCTGGAGAAGGCTTTGCGCAGCGGTCAGACTCTACTATCATCAAAGCAAGATCTTGGTGAAAATTAATGCAACCCTCGATAGAAATAAATCTTGTGACATTACTGAAGCTTATCAAAATAAGGCCACAGTGCGTGTGTGCCGTAATCAAAGCTAAAGGCGGTCCAACGAAATTTTAGAGTGCGTAACCTTTTTTTTTAATGGCAACTTTTTTGGGGGCTAGGCAGTGTACATGTGTGTGCTTGAGAAATACCAAGGGAAAGAGGAAAGAATGCCGTAAAAGCTTTGATAATGTTGATTGTGTCATTGTTGTAAATTCTTGTTGATAACAAAATATATATTTGAATATAAAAATGTCATCAGTTTAATCTTTACATCATTCCCTTTGTTGCTGTTTCTTCCTTTCAGCTGCACACTGTCCATTAGCAAACTGGCCTCTGTGATCAATTTCCACTACTAAAAACTGCTATGAGTTTTATTCCCGACACATCATTTTGCAAATAAAAGAACTGATGATGCAGAGGAGTCATTTTGTACAAATTGTGCTTTAGAAACGAGAAAATTCATCTATTTGTTGCAAAGCTTGTGTTTTCTTTTTGGGTCTTTCACAGTGCAGCATAGAATCAGGTCCCTGAGCTATGCTGCTAATCAGTCTGTAATCCCCGAACTGCTGATGTGACAAGTGATGTGCCATGTGACTCTATCATTTTCTCATCAATGCTCTCTTTGTCTCGATCTGCATGTGTGTCTGAGTGTGTGGGACTGTGGTTTCCCTGTGATTGAGACATTTTTGGGATTGACTTACAGAGACGGGCTTTTGGGTGTGTTTACATGGAATCAAGCTCCTGGGTTGTTGACTGAAGCAACATGTTATCTCAATCTTAAAATGATGAATAATTTTAAACTACAAAACAGCTACATTTCATGTAGATACATCTCTTAACTGGTTATATGATTTTTGATTGTTTTATTAACCTGTTTGCTATGGCTTAGTGGTTAGAGCAGTTGTCCTCCAATGAGATAGTTGGAGGTTTGATTCCACTAGTGTGCCACATGTTGAAGTGTCCCTGGGCAAAACATTGAACCCTCATTGCCTCTGATGTGTACCCCACTGGTGTATGAATGGTCTAAAGCACTGATTAGTATGGAGATAAATTAGTCTCAAAAGTATTAATATAAGCATTCAACAAGATATTTATGCATACAAATGAATATACATTTGTGAATGTATACTCATTTTGACTACTTTATTTCAAATGCAGAGTCCACACAAAAATACAAGAAAAATATATTTTCCTAATACTTTTTCACATGAAGAATAACCTACTTATTTTAGATAGTTTATTTCAAATGAACAGTACATAAAATACATTTTTTGGGGGAGCTAGTAATGTTAACTTAAGCATATGTGTTTTAATTTAGAGGTTATAAGCTACTGTGCCTAGTCAGAAATGGTGTCTTTTCCAATAACAGTTTTACTGGATAATAAATCCAGTAAAGCTCAGATGTCCCAGCTTTCCATCGGTCTCCAACGCAGCTTTACATTTGTGATTCTGGAGCATGACGAAAGTCTCAAAAGTCACATGCTCAGACAAGCGGATTTGTGCACCTGTGTTGACTGATATGTTCACAGCAGGTGATTTGAGCACATTTTTTTAATTATTTGTATGTGTAGCATACTTATACTTGTGCAGTTTGAAATGAATATGTTTGAAAAACTGCTTATGCATTTTTGAATCTTGTGGTATGCTTGTGGACCGTGTTGTACACTTGTGTTCATACTTTGAGGTTAATTTATCCCCATAGATTAATCTTTTTAGAAAGAGGTATTCTGATTAACTTTGTAGAGATGTAGTAGAGTGCTGTGTTAATGGGTAAATGAGGGCAGATAGTGTTGAAAAGTGCTTTGAGTGGCCTGGTTAGAAAGGTGTTATAAAAGTATAGTCCATTTAAAATATAGATACCGTATTTTCTGCACTATAGGACGCAATGGATTATAAGACACACTGTTAATGAATAGTCCATTTTCGAACTTTAGTCATATATAAGGCACACCAGAGTATAAGATGCATTAAGCGAAACAAAACAGTCCCCTGTCTTGACAGTAACAGGATTATCCAGCAGAGCACTAAACATTTGGTGATCTGACTCCCTCAGTTCTAATAGCAGGGGAGGCACCAGGCAAGGGGTAGTATAAGATGTGGACCTTTTGACTGAAGGTCTGGAGACAGAAGAGATTGAGCTGTCAATAAGTAGCAGCTCTTTATGCTTTCTTAAAGGTCCATTCACTTAACAACTGTCAGTTTTCAGGTGAAAAATGTTTGGCTCATGTTTGTTGGTTGAGCTTTTTGTATTAGTTGGAGATACAGAGCTGCTGGGATGAGGCCCGATGAAGGAAGGTAAAATAGGATAAGACGTGAAGCAGGCAAAGATGAAATGAGACAGTATGGCTCATTGAACTGGGAAAAAAAAACATTTAGTCATAAGTGATATTAGACTCTGTGACTTTACAACAGCAGAGGTTTATGACAAACAAACAGACGAACTTTAGAATGTCTTTAATGATGCTGAAAATGCACTGAAATCCATCCATCCATTTTCTTTACCTGCTTCTCATTTCTTGGTCGTGGGGAGCTGGTGCCTATCTCCACCAATGCACTGAAATCACTGGACAAATTTTAATAAAATTCAGATGTAATATATATATATATATATATATATATATATATAAACTTTAGCGCTGACTGATGTAGTCAACTCTGTTTGTCTGTTAGTAAAATATTTGTGAAGCACCGGACAGATTTTACTGAATCTTTCAGAAAATAATCACTAGATGTACCTCCACAACAGATTATTTTTTAGAGCCAACCCTTTTGAAGATGACTTCATTTAGAAAACACAAAAAATGTTTTAACTCAGTCAGTTTTTTTCAGATTTTGAGCTAAAATTTGAGGTGGTAGTAGCTGACAATCATTCACAACACAGACTGTGAGTGGGAGACCTTCCAATACTGCATTATATTCTGCATGATGTTATTTTCAAGGTTTAATAAAAACAGCTCCAACTCTCAACATGAGATGACCTTCAAGTAAAACTGGTGTGTGTGTATATATATATATTTATACCTTACCGTGGTGGAGGGGTTTGAGTGTCCCAATAATCCTAGGAGCTATGCTGTTAGGGGCTTCTTGCCCCTAGTAGGGTCACCCAAGGCAGACAGGTCCTAGGTGAGGGATCAGACAAAGTTCAGCCCAGAGAGATCCCTTATGATGAGTAAAATTATTGGACACAGTGTTCCCTCGCCCGGACGCGGGTTACCGGGCCCCACTCTGGAGCCAGGCCTGGAGGTGGGGCATGTTGGCGAGTGCCTGGTGTCCGGGCTTATGCCCATGAAGCCTGGCCGGCCACAGCCCGAAGAGGATACGTGGGTCCCCCTTCCCATGGGCTCACCACCTATAGGAGGGGCCAAAGGGGTCGGGTGCATTGTGGGATGGGTGGTGGCCGAAGGTGGGGACCTTGGTGGTCTGATCCTCGGCTACAGAAGCTGGCTCTTGGGACGTGGAATGTCACCTTTCTGGTGGGGAAGGAGCCTGAGCTGGTGTGTGAGGTTGAGAGGTTCCGGCTAGAAATAGTCAGGCTCACCTCAACGCACGGCTCTGGCTCTGGAACCAGTCTCTTTGAGAGGAGCTGGACACTCTTTCACTCTGGAGTTGTCCCCGGTGAGAGGCGCCTAACAGCAGTGGGCATCCTTGTTGCCCCCCATCTTGGTGCTTGTACGTTGGGAGTTCGTTTAGGAGTCCTTGGAGGGGTTACTGGAGAGTGCCCCTCCTGGGGACTCCCTTGTTCTGCTGGGGGACTTCAACGCTCACGTGGGCAATGACAGTGAGACCTGGAGGGTTGTGGTTTGGAGGAACGGCCCCCCTGATCTGAACCCGAGTGGTGTTCTGTTGTTCGACTTCTGTGCTCGTCATGGATTGTCCATAACGAACACCATGTTCAAACATAAGGGTGTCCATATGTGCTCTTGGCACCAGGACACCCTAGGTGGCAGTTCAATGATCGACTTTGTTGTCGTTTCATCTGATCTGCGGCCGCATGTCCTGGGCACTCGGGTGAAGAGAGGGGCGGAGCTGTCAACTGACCACTACCTGGTGGTGAGTTAGCTCCTATGGTGGGGGAGGATGCCGGTCAGACCTGGCAGGCCTAAACATATTGTGAGGGTCTGTTGGGAACGTCTGGCGGAGTTTCCTGTTAGGTGGGGCTTTAACTCCCACCTCCAGGAGAACTTCGAACATGTTCCGGGGGAGGTGGGGGACATTGAGCCCGAGTGGGCCATGTTCCATGCCTCCATTGTTGAGGCGGCTTATCGGAGCTGTGGCTGCAAGGTAGTTGGTGCCTGTCGCAGCGGCAACCCTCAAACCCGTTGATGGACACCGGTGGTGGGGGATGCTGTCAGACTGAAGAAGGAGTCCTATAGGGCCTTTTGGCTTGTGGGATTGCATTTCTGCTTTTTGCAGATGATGTGGTCCTATTGGCTTCATCAGGCCGTGATCTACAGCTTTCACTGGAGCTGTTCACAGCCGAGTGTGAAGCAGCTGGGATGAGGATCAGTGCCACCAAATCCGAGGCCAAGTTCTTGAGCCGGAAAAGGGTAGAGTGCCTTCTCCGGGTCGGGGAGGGTGTCCTGCCCCAAGTGGAGGAGTTTAAGTATCTTGGGGTCTTGTTCACGAATAAGGAAAAATGGAGCGGGAGATAGACAGGCAGATTGGTGCAGCGTCTGCAGTGAAGCAGGCACTGTACCGGTCTGTCATGGTGAAGAGAGAACTGAGTCAAAAGGCGAAGCTCTCGATTTACCGGTCGATCTACGTTTCTACCCTCATCTATGGTCACAAGCTTTGGGTAGTGACCAAAAGAACAAGATCACGAATACAAGCGGCTGAAATGAGTTTTCTCCGCAGGGTGTCTGGGCTCTCCCTTAGAGATAGGGTGAGAAGCTCTGTCATCCGGGAGGGACTCAGAGTAGAGCCGCTGCTTCTCCACATCGAGAGGAGCCAGGTGAGGTGGCTCAGGCATCTGGTTAGGATGCCTCCTGGACGCCTCCCTGGTGAGGTGTTCCGGGCACGTCCAACCGGGAGGAGGCCCAAAGGAAGACCCAGGACACGCTGGAGTTGTTTCTCGGCTGGGCTGGGAACGTCTTGGGATTCCCCTGGAGGAGCTAACCCAAGTGGCTGGGTAGAGAGAAGTCTGGGTTTCCCTGCTTAGGCTGCTGCCCCCGCGACCTGACCCCGGATAAGCGGAAGAAGATGGATGGATGGATGAATATATATATATATATATATATATATATATATATATATATATATATATATATATATATATATATATATATATACCAGCAACCCCCCAAAATTATGCAAATAAAAACAAAATCCCCATCTAACATTTCATTCAATATTTTATTCTTTGTCTCATGCAACACAGACAAGAGAGAAATATACAAGCCCTGTGTTATACAATATATATTGTATATATATACAAGGAAAAAACAACGTATTTCAGTGAGCTGAAGGTATACTATTTTAAAACAAAAACAAACTAAGAATATTAATTAGAACCAGATTGTTTACCATTTTGAAACTGATTTCCAAATCATAAATATTTGTTGCCCTGTCATTAATTGTAACAATGTAAAATACTAGGAAGCTGCCTTCTGTAATTAAATAATGTGTAAAAGAATGAACAGGACCAAAGTGAAATTTACTGCATGTATTGTTTGTATTATTTTAAAAGGGTAAATATCTACTGATTGTTTTTGGCTTTAGTAAGTAAAATCAAAAACTTCAGTACTGACTGTTAGAATTTGGGTTTTTGTATTCAGTTTGTTGTCTTCGTGTTTCTGTTTGATTTTATTGTTTATTTTATTCAGTTATCTTGTTAGTTTGGTTCTTGTTCTTTGTGTCTTGGTTCCCTGTGCCTCTGCCATCATTCTCTTCGCCTCAGTATTTCTTGTCTGCCTGCAACGCCCATCTACACCTGTCCTAAGCCTTGCAATCATCTCACCTGTGCCCACTTCCCCTAATTGCCTCCTGTGTTTAAAAACCCGGTCATCTCCTCCACTCTCCGCTGATTCATTGTTCATTCTTTATGGTACTTCACTCCTTGCCCGTTGTTTCTTTTTAATGTGCTGTCTAGTTTTCTTGTGTCTCATCCTTCGTGTTTCCTGGAGTCCTGTTTGTAAGTTTTTGTTATTTAGTTGCTGCTTCACCAGCCTTTGTTTTCCGTTTTGTAAATAAATTAGTTTTTTGTATATGAGTCTGCACTCTGGGTTCGCCTTCATCTCTCTGAGTCCTGACACTGACTCTGTTTTCAGCCTCATAACGTAAAGTAATGAATGGCTGCAGGTGTTGTTTTTTGTAAATAATAGTCTTATAATTGGGCAAATGATTGTGCTGGCAGATGAAGAATGAGAGCAGACACAAGATGAAAGCAGTTGTCTCTCAGGAGAAGACCAATCTGACTTTGCATAATGAAGAAAAACCCTAACTAAATTGCTACCTCCCTCCTTCCATCTGCCTCTATTCAACTTCCTGTCCTCCAGAGCCCCCTAGTTTCGGCTGTTGCTCTGAGTAAATGGCACAGAGGCTGATAGTGATTTCCCATTGTGAGATAAATAGGATGTGTGTAATCCTGTTAAAATGTCTGATTCGATACAAAGTCTAATCTGTATCTTGTTTTTTTCCCATTTCACAGATTCTGGTGAATTGAGGGGTTGGCTTGCGCAGCTTTGAAACTTTCTCTGGATCTTTGAGACAAAACCAAATTTCCCCATCTTTTTCCTCTTTGCCTTTGTTTTTTCCTCCTGCAAAGCTGGGCAATTGAATCATCCAAAGTCAACAATCAGCCATATACCTGTGATACTGCCTTCTTCAGAGTAAATCATGACAAACTTTTTTCTCGTCAGTGGCCGAACAAAGTGGCCTTTTTCAGCGCTGCTCCTGTGTTTTACTTTTCTTCTTCTACTCATGAGGGGTCATGCAGCCCCCTCAGGGCCTGAGTCAGACTCCTGCTCCACCTTAGTTCAGAGCCGCTTCTTTGGCTTCTTTTTGTCTCCATCAGTGTTTCCCTCTGTGCCTTGTTCTTGGACCCTGCAGAACCCTGATCCGCGACGGTACACCATATTCATCAAGGTGACCAAACCTACAGAGGGCTGTGTGCCGTTACAACTCCGCACTTTTCAGTATGACTCTTTCCTGGAGACCACACGCACCTATCTGGGCATGGAGGGTTTTGATGAGATTGTGGGGCTCTGTGATATCTCTGTCCCGGTGGCCTTCCTTGAGGCTGGAAAGCAATTCCTACAAATGAGGAAAGGGCCTCCTAGGGCTGGTAGGCATGTCCCAGATGAGGATGGGGATTTTAAAACAGAATACCTGGTGGTGGGAAAGCGCAATCCGAGCATGGCAGCCTGTCAGATGCTGTGTCAGTGGCTAGAGGACTGCTTGGCCTCCAGCACATCTAAGAGGCCCTGTGGCATAATGCAGACTCCATGTTTGTGCTGGGACCCACCGCCGCAGCTCACTGAAGCTAAAAGTTGTTCCCACAATGGAGTTTACCTGGAAAGCTGTTTACCCAGCACCAAAGAGAGTGGGGGAAATGCTGAAATAAACGGTGAGTAGAAACTCTGTTGTTTAAATGAATTACGTCATTTTACGTCAAGTTGAAATCATCTTTGCTTTTCTGTAAAACAAGAATTAAAGACCTAGCATTCTTTGAAGCAATGCATATTACTTGTCACATTTTCTGTTAGAGTTTAAAACTAAGCTCATCTTGTGTGGAGAAATAAGTTGCAGCCGCTTTGGTCAAACCCTAAAATACATGCGATAATGCAAGATGTCACACTAAGAGTATATGTTGCAGATGACTCTCAGCTGCTACCACATTAATTTTTTGCTCAATAAATGTAAAACTGGCTGAATTATAGCAATTTTTGACTTGGCTACGGCAGCTTACTTGATATGGGTTGACCCAAATAGCTAATCAGTTGAAGATGTACATCAAGTGATTATTTTCTGAAAGTTTCAATAAAATCTGTTTAAATAAAATCTGATTCATAAAATATTTTGCTTACAGGCAAACAGGGTTGATTTCAACAGTTAATGCTAAAGTTTTCTGTAAAGTTCTCATGCAATGGATAGCACCTTGAGGATATGTTGTGAATGACTCTCAGCTATAGCTGGTGTGGTTGCAGAGTTTAGCACTTCATTTGTAAAACTGACTGAGTCATTGTTATTTTTGTGGTTTTTAAGGTCAGTTAAATGAGGTTGACTCCAAAGTTGAAGTTAAGCAGCTGTGTCTAATGATTACTCTCAGTAAGTTTCAATAAAATCCATCCAGTTGTTCATGAGATATTTTGCTTACAGACAGACATATGAACACAGAGACACAGGCAAAAACATTATTTTTCGTCTTCACCTAATGGCAGTGGGCGATGACAAGAATTCCTTTTAAGAAACTTAGTAGAAAAGATTTTGTGTAGTCTGTTCTTGAAAGGTCATTCTTTCTGTTTTGCATGGCAAAGAAATGGCGTCTTCAGTGGTAATTAGTCCAGGAAAATGTGTATGATTTGTGAAAAGTGAGGACGACTGTGTGACATTAGCTCAGAGGCACATGGAGTGCCTCAGTTGCAAGAGAGAGTGTGAGGGAAAGAACAAGAAAAATGGAAGGTTTAAGGTTTCCTCTGATGGAAGGGAGCTCTGTGACCTTGCTGTGTCTGCAGCAGATCCGGTACCCTCGCACTGCACTGACACTGGATCAGCCTCAGGGAAGCTTTTGGGAAAAGAGGAGAATCAAGTGCTGACATTGGATAGCTGTGGGGCTGCTCAGCACGGGGCAGGGAGGGGATGTTTCATGGATGTAAATAGTAGGGCCCTATGATTTCTGCAATGCAGAGAATGTGGACAGAATCATAGCCTTGGATGTTAAAAATTAAATGTACTGTAAAATACAAAATGTTGTGTATTGTGTGATTTTTTTTTTTTCTTTTCTTTTCTTAATAATCCAAGTACCTCTCACTTTTGTGGGTTGTGGGCTCTTGAAGCCTCCTTGCTGTGGCTGCTTCAGTCAGGAGGAAAGGATGAGTGGATGGAGGCAGGTTACTGAGAGCCGAAGCTAAAAGGTTTGCTGCAGGCATCCAAAACTTATTTATATTTAACACTAAGCACAAAGTTTATAACAAAACGACACCCAATCAATGCGCAAACAACTTTTCATTGATTTTTGTCGGCAAATGATTGACTACAACAGCAGGAAAACCTGTGACGACCAAACAGAGAGAAGCTAATGTTAGCACATCATCTTGCTACAACTAATTCTAGTTAACTTGTCCACATGAAAACACGTCACCTATATATATATATATATATATATATATATATATATATATATATATATATATACACACACACACACACACACACACATGAACTTTCTTTAAGGGAATTTTTTTGCTCAGTCAAGCCGAAAACTATTTAATGAAATGTCTGGTATAGAAATAAAAGTTGTCACCAAAACAATATATCCTCCTCCTCATCAGTGAATCAAATATCATATTATTATTATAAAACATAACAGTTTTGTGCTTTATTTTATGTACTAACTATGACATGTAATTTTTAGCTTTATATGTGAAGAACCTTATTGAGCACTTTATTACCACATTGAATTTTCTGGCTAACTGGAAAACTGTTCACTGTATTTTTGTTAAAACGTTTTAACATTACTGAAGTTGCATTTAGTTGTTTATACATTCGGAATTCACTTTCAATGTGAAAAAATTATGTTACCTGATAAAATATGGGGGGGGCAAGCAAAAAAAACAAAAAAAAGATTGTGGTAAGAACTTAAGCAAAATTCTCAGGGCCCTATAATAGAGCCAAAAGAATAAGCTAGCTAGACAGAAAGGCAGAAACCTAGGAGGCTAAGGGATCAAAGCTTAATTGTCTGCTGCCTGATCCTGGCTCCCTCCTCAGTGGACAGGATGTGGTCTGACAGCTCTATCGTTGCTTTGTCAGGACTATGGTCCGAGGGATAAAACATTTCTTGGCTCAACTTTCTACCCCTAACCTTCTCAGCTTCTATCTTATATAGCTTGTTCCTTAATAACTCTGTGGTCCCATTATTGCCCACAGGCAATAATGTTTTTGCCCTTGTCTGTCTGTGTGTTTGTGTCTTTTGTTTGCTATCAAAATATTTCACGAACCACTGAATAGATTTTAATAAAAACTCCTAGGAAGCAATGATCTGTTTCACATCTCCAACTGAATAACCTTTAGACTCATCCTAATTATAGATGGCTTCCACAGCCAACTGACCTTAAAAACACAAAAATATCTGTAACTCAGCCCATTTACCACTTATTTATCAAAACCTTAGTGTGTTAGTGTCTGAGACAGATCCCCGCACATATTCTGATTGCTAATAAATTATATAAGACTTCTAATAAAGATTTTGCCATTAACTGTTTGAAGTCAACTCTGTGTGTCTGTTAGCAAAATATCTTTTGAACAACTGGATGGATTTTTGTCTAGATTTGTTTTTTTTTTATTTTTCCCCTGGCCTTTTGCCAAGTCGGTTTTGATTTTTTTGTTCTGATTATTTTTGCCCTCTATCCTTTGTTGTTGTCTGTACCCCCCACGACCCTCCCGTACTAGGTCTTGTTCTCTTTTTTGTTTGCTTTTGGACGTCAGGAGCCATCCCTTGGGAGGGGGGTACTGTCAGGATTTGGGTTTTCTCAGTTTGTTTTCATGTTTCTTTTAAGTTTTGTTTTATGTATTAGTTTTCTGTTTCTGAGTCTGTCTCTCATGTCTGTGTTTTGAATTTTTTCCACTCCTCCCCAGTTGTCACTCACTCTGTCTCCTGCCACGCCCACCTCCACCTGCCAGCAATTGTCATTACTCACCTGTGCCCACTTACCTCGTCACCCTCTGTGTTTAAAACCCGGTCACTTCCCTCACTATATATAAAAAAAACATTCAAGCATTTTCTTTCTGTGTGCTTCGGATGAAGTGATCATGATCCTGTGTTTAACTATGAAGGCCTTTGATAATCTCAAACACAGGATTTGTATTTTGTTTTTGAAAAGTTGGCTGAATGGCTGATGGGATGGAACAAATTGGTGAAAAAGATAAAGTAAGGCCACAGAGTCAAAATGGATTCTGGATAAGTCAGAGAGCCAGGAATTTAAGGTGTGCTCTGCTGGAGCTAAGAAGGTGATGGTTATGTGTTTACCTTTGATGCCCACAACTGGTTTAGGTGAAAGTGATAAAAGAAGAGAAAGTGAGAAGTCAGGAAAATGTGGGTTTATTTCAGCTGATATCTTGATTACAATATTAAACAATATTTTGTGCATTATAAGTTTTTCTTTTATCGTGCAGCCCTACTGAACGAAAGCTTTCCCTTGACAATAATTGTGAATGACCTAAATCATTCAATAATTATTGAAAAACTAGTCTAAATCTACCTATCTTGATTTCAGAAGTGTACGTCAGCAGATTAAATATTTAATGTGGGGTTTGCTTCTAAGGTGTGTCTAACACAAGCTGAAGTGCAGTGGTGGAAAGTAACGAAGTACAAGTACTTCGTTACTGTATTTAAGTACAATTTTCATGTATCTGTACTTTACTTAAGTAGATTTAATAATGGATACTTTCTACTTTTACTCCACTACATTTTACAGTAAGTATCTGTATTTTCTACTTCACTACATTTCTACGAAACTGTTGCGTTACTCGTTACTTCCAAGTTGCATTTCGGTATTTTGATTTGTTCGTTAGTTTGAAAGTATCCAATGGCGAGAGAGGAATCAGTCCACTGAACCAATGCAAAGTAAGAAAGAACCATTAGCCCATTATCCCATATCTGTGCCTTCTGTCACTTTTTTCAGCAGTTAAAACTGTTTAATCCGTTGTTAACACGTCGTAAACTGCTTTTCCGAGCCGCCTTTAAATGCAGCATGAGCGCTAAGACGCTAGCTGGGTTTACAAATGTGGGGCAGC